>NC_052053.1:64221824-64506824 GCF_903992535.2 Arvicola amphibius
TAACCTGATAGAGGAGAAAGTGGGAATTAACTTTCAATGCATTTGCTCAGGAGACCACTGTAACATGAACAGGGGCCAGGCCTGCTTGTTGGGGTTTCTGTCCTACCCAGTACCCCATGGCCGGCAAGCCCCAAAGAAATAACTCAGAGATCTTTTAAGTTATAAAGCTGATTGGCCCATTAGCTCTAGCCTCTCACTGGCAACTTTCACATCTTAATTAACCCATTTTTCTGATCTATGTTAGCCATGTGGCTCAGTACCTTTTTTAATGGGGCAGATCACACCCTGCTGCTTTGGTGGTCTGGGCAGGAATGGAGGGAATAAACTTCTTCCTTCCCAGAGTTCTCCTGTTCTCATTACATCATTTCTCCTTCCTGTCTTGTTTTCCCACCTTTACCTCCTGCCTGGCCAATCAGCGTTTATTTAAAACATGATTGACAGAATACAGACAATTTTCCCGCACCAGACCACTTCTTAAATATGACCTCAGTAGCACAGAAAATAAGGGTATCAATAAATAAATGGGACCTCTTGAAACTTAGAAGCTTTGGTAAATCAAAGGACACAGTTAATATGACAAAAGGTAGCCTACTGAATGTGAAAAAATCTTCAACAACCCCACATCAGACAAAGGACTGATCTGCAATATATATAAAGAACTCAAAAAATTAGAACATGTCCTTCAGTATCATTTGCCCTTTTGAAATTCTTCTGATGAGAATTCTCAGTTTAGTTTGGTACACCACATTTTAATTGGCTTATTTAGAATTTTAATATTTAATTTCTCGAGGTTCTGGTTGTAAATAATAGTTTATTGTTCTAAAAAAAGGATGTCCATGAGCTCTACAGCAGCACATTATTACACTGTTGTCCTAGTCCCTGAGCACACATGTTTTCAACATGGACTGGCACGGGATCATGTTCAGCCTGGTGGCAGCAGCTACACGTAAGTGAATCTTTAGTCTTAGACCTGAAGAGGGGAATGAGGGTGAAGTGACAGTGACAGCCACTATTTCCTCTCCACCAGAGTCCATTCTCAGCCTCATCTGCAGAAGTCTGTGTCTGAATTGAGGGGTCTGGAGCTTCAGTAAAGGTGTCCTGCAAGGATTTTAACTCTTGTCTTCACCATTTCTTATATGGGTTGGGTGAGGCAGATGCTAACATGTGGGCTTGAATAGATTGGAAACATACTCCCAAAGCCTGGTTGAATAAACTATATAAAAAGTTTTGAAGACAGAGCCACACCATATTCATCACAGCGTACATGGAGCTCAACATCCTGACATCTGTGGACTCTGTTATCTATTACTGTGTAAGACACAAAGTCACAGCACACATCTGAGGCATGTCAGAAACTCTGAAGGACAAAGAAGCTGCCTTGTTGCTGAAAGGACAGAGAAGAGTAACATGTAGACTTGCTCAAAATTGTGGTTAACTGTTGTGGAAAGTAATAACAGGACTAAGTGGTGTAGGAGAATTGTCTGTATTCTGTCAATCATGTATTTTAATAAAATGCTGATTGGCCAGGCAGGAAGTATAGGCAGGTCAACCAGACAGAAAGTATAGGCAGGGCAATGAGAACAGGAGAATGCTGAAAAGCAGGAAGCCCATTTCTCCCATTCCTGCCAAGACCACTGAGAAGCAAGATGTAATCTGCCTGGCTGAAAAAGGTACCGAACTACATGGCTAACATAGATAAGAACAATGGGTTAATATAAGCTACAAGAGCTAATAAGAAGCCTGAGCTAATGGGCCAATCAGTTTTATAACTTATGGTGATCTCTGTGTGATTTTTCTCTGGGACTAAATGGCTGGGAGATTGGGTGGGACAGAAATCCCAACAAGCTGGCCCTCATGTTACAACTAAGAATGAATATTATTGCATAGGAATTTTCCTAGTGACACTTCATAAAATATTCATATTACTAAAGTTGATCCATATCCCCATGTTGATATTAATATCAGCACAGGTTACTACCATAACTGGGTCAATATCTTGGAGCAGAAGTGTTTGTTCACCCAGTAAATCAAAGTCTAATTCTCAGGAGATGTCCAAAATTACTTTACAATTACTATTAAAACTGATTTCATTATTCCAGTTTTATTCATGAGATCTGAGAGATAGGTTCAGAGATTAACCACTGATCACAGGTTCCACACTTATAATCTTTCCAAGTCCCAATACCCTGCCTTGTACTCATAGCATATTGTGTTGCATTGAACCACAGAGACACAATAACATGTTCTATAGTTTGGAGGATGCATACTCAGTTAAAATGAATATCTAAGCAAGGAGAAACAAGGAGATACATGGCACATGTGATCTCTGGGGATGGTCATTGAGAAGGGTAGCTGAGAACAGTGACCTGTTCTGCTTGTTCTTCCATCACAGAATTCCTCTCCATGAGAAATCTGAATGCTGTGAATAGATGTTATCATCCTAATAATACCTTTTGACAAGTGTGAATATTCTTCTATAGTTCTATGTTTGAAGTTTGTAACTGTGTGCTGAATTATAATTCTGCTATACTCATTGTTTGGTGTCTTGTCCAGTTGTTTTGAGAGAGGCATCATCCATCAAAATATGGAAACAGAAGCAGACCCACTGAGAAATGTTGGAGAAAGTATAGTAGGAGCCAGGGGATCAAGGACACAATATGAAAACTCAGAGAATCAGCAGACCTGGGATCATAGGGATTCACAGAGCCTGAAGTGGCAACCACACAGCCTGCAAAGGAATCATTTAGGTCCACAGCATATATGTTAGAATTGGGTATCTTTGTCCTCTTCTGGTATTCCTAAAAGTAAGGACAGGGTATATCTAAAACTCTTTTACTGGCTCTTGAGCCCTAATTGTTATACTGTGTCTCCTTGCCCAGTCAAAGTACATGGGGGGGTGTGATTAATCTTACCGTAACTTAATAAGCCACATTTTGTAGATACTCATGGGAGAATGTCCTTTCCTCAACATAAATACAGGAGGGGTGGAAAGAGGGATGATTCTGGGAAGGGACAGGGAAGAGAGAAAGGAAGCAGGAAACTGTCGCCATTATGTAAAAAAGCAAATTTATATAAAAATTGAAAATAAGAAATGATGCATAAAATACCAGTGAGTTTCCAAAGCACATTACTGCTTTCCTACAATGGCGACATGTGGATTGATCAATATGTAGAAATATTTTGAACATTCTAATTCAGAGGTGAATAGATTGTGCAAGCACAATGAGTTTAGTATCTAACATGCGGCAAGCTTTCAACTGAAGGTCCACGTACATAGCTGCTTTACAATTCTGCTAGAAGGGCCATAGCATCTTATATTGCATGCAAGAGACCTCAGGCTTCTGAGCTAATAATGATTGTTGGGTCCATAGGAATAAATTCGTGAGTAGCTGAGACATGTCATCACTACTTAGGAGTTCTCATGACACCAGAGTACATATATAGCTTTTTGTGTTTCCCTTCTGTGATGACAATTGCTTTTCAAGAACACTTACTCTCTGGGATTTTAGAACAGAGTTCACTTTCAGTGAAGAAATCTATGGTTACCTCTTACTTGATGAATCTTTGAATTATATCATTTCCATTTTGCAACTCTTATGCCCCACATACTCAAAGCATATAATGTCTTCTCTGACTCGAGTCTCTTGTCAATAGATAGGAAATATCCATATCATATAATTGACTCTATATTTTCATCGGGTGTCCCATCCATAAAAAACATTGCTTCACATTTAATAAACCTTCATAGACATTCTCCTTGATTTTTACAGTCTAGGTGCTCTATCAGTAGTAATTCCAGATACTGATTCATGATGTTTTAGAGTAGGAGTTATCTCTAACCTCCCCCACAGGTAAATTACCTAGCAGACACTACAGACAACTGCAGAAACATATCTAAATTGGTTCTCATTTCAGCTGACATATCTGACCCTAAGGAAACCATGGTGTTTACATCTGTGAGTGAAACAGAATAAGAGGTTATGATCCAGGTTTCAGATGCAAACATATCTGCAAAGAGACTCAGGAATAGTGCAAGTCATGCTCAGGCTCTTTGGTGGTGAAGGTGCGTTAAACAAAGAAACAATAACTCAAAGAACTACTGTGCATTTATGGTTAATAAAACCAGGCCCCAGAGAGATGTGAATTGGGAAATAATCCAGAAGTAAAAGGTAGGTGATAATGCTAGAAATCAATGTGTTCATATATTTTTGGAAAAATCTCACATAGTTCCACATACATTGCATCAGATCAGCACATCCTGCAATACTCACATTGGTTTACCTTAGGAGCAGACTCTAACACCATCTCTCAACAATTTCAGGGCCCAGAATGTTGTGAATATATTTTATTATATAGGAGGATGTCAATGAAAAGCCATATGGATTAAGCAGGCAAAGACTCCTGTACATTGTCACACATGATAGCCATCAGCATCCCACCAACCTAGACTATGAGGGGAAGACATATGGACACCACTCTGATAAGAACAGAAGAAGAAATGCCAACTTAAGTCCATTCAGCATCATGAACTGTACAGAGAACTGTTCCTCTAAAATGAGATGTTGCCCTGAGGGTGCTGTCCTATGAACTGAAAGAGCCAATGACATCATACCAATTATGGTCAGTGATAGAAGAGAAACTATGCAACTGAGTGGCTCAAGCTGCTTTTCTCCTGCAATATTAGGTACAAATGATTCATGGTCCTGAAGTTAGAACAAAAAAATCTGAGTAGCTTTGCTTTCTATAGCATGAATTTTTGTATTAACATTTGTAGTTACAGAAATTTAAACAGGCATATTGAAAAAATACTGTGTATTCTTGGATTCTCTCATCCATACTTCCTTGTGAAAACATTCAAGTCCTGTAAATCTGTACTAATACACTGGCTGCTAAAGAATAATAGGATCCTGAATTTGGAGTGGTGGACAGAGAGAAATAAAACTTTCTAAAGAGACATACTCTCTACACATCAGGACCCTTGTCAAAGGATCTTCTCTCCCATTTCATTCCCTTAAATACATGCAAATACATTATGGTAAATATATTGGGTTACATTTGAAATTGGCTTGACATATTTCTCCTCAATGGGAATGTATTTTTATTGAATATTTTATTTGAAGGCCACAGTTGTGCCTTCTCTTTCTTTTGACTCCTGTATCTGAGTGTCTCAGGAATTCATACATGAACACCTGGGGGAATACAGCTGAAATCAAGATCCACTGAGCTTCTCTGAGATTAGTTGCTCTCCCCCAGTTGTAACAAAATGAAAGCTGCAAAGACCCAAATCTGTCCTTATTTTGTGTATTACAAGCAGGAACAGCTAGAACTGGATTCATCCAAGCAGAGCCTGGCATTGAGAGAGACATTGATGATCATATAACCATAATTTAAAATCCATCTCTCAAATATCCAGTCAGCATCACCTAAGAACCAGAATCATTTCTCCCTACAGTTGAGCTCTGTGAGCACTGAAGTTGCAGGGATGCTGGTGCTCATGGCAGACAATGCCACTTCTGTGTGAGCCTTAAAAACCAACCTGCAGGGGATCTCAGAACCAGAAGGGGGCACAATGGCACCAAGAATGCATAGTAAAAAGATGAGGTTTGAGTGGAGGTTACTCTGTATTCTCTGTGGTGTCCTTCCTTAAAATCTATTAGTTGATCTGCACCTGCTGTGATTGACATGTGATGTTTCCATGATCAAGAAGAGTAAAAATTCTTTATTAAAAATTTCAGAGGTTTAAATTTTATTGCATATTTTATTCAGTTTTCATTTACTTTTTATATATTTTTAAAATAAATTTTAATGCAATATATAATAATTACTGATTATTATCTTCTAACTTTTTCTAGATCCTTCCTTCTTCCCCATCATCTAGCTCTTTCTCTCTGTAGAAAGCAAGCACATAAACAAAACAATTTTAAAAATAGAATTATAATAAGAAAATAATACACAGATCACAGAAACACACAAGGAGAAAGAGAGAAAGATAGATAGATAGATAGATAGATAGATAGATAGATAGATAGATGATAGACAGAGAGAGAGAGAGAGAGAGAGAGAGAGAGAGAGAGAGAGAGAGAGAGAGAGAAAACTAAAGTACACCAAACCAAGCCAAAACATTTTTAACAATTCAACCCTCAAACCATAGTACTAAGAAAAAACATATTAGTTGAAAAGAAATACAGTATAAATTGCTATGACAGAAAATATCTACAAACATACAATTGAGGTCATTTTGTTTAGGCCATCTACTCCTGGGCATGGATCCACCCTTAAGTGTGGTTAATATACCCATTGAGACTCAATTACAGAAAACTTGCTGAAACTTCTTGCTTTGGGTTGAGAGCCTCTCTCTCTCTCTCTCTCTCTCTCTCTCTCTCTCTCTCTCTCTCTCTCTCTCTCTCTCTCTTTCTCATTACTAGAAACCAATTTGGATAGAATCTTTGCAGGCATTGTGCATGCTTTCATAATCTCTGTAGGTTCACATATGCTTCAGTCCTGTTATGTCTCTAAGATATTTTCCTTAGGACACCTAATCTACTCTGGCTCCTACAATCTATTGAGTTTTTGTTTCCAGAAATAAAGTTTAACTATTGAGTTATTGGGGTCAACTAAGGATAATTTCAATACTTCATACTGATTTTATACCTGTTGTGCCTCTCTGACCATTAACTCATAGAGAGTTATTCTAATTTGGCATTGAGATGATAAATTAATAACTCATGTATTTGGAAAGCAGCACTGTTCACCCAGGCAGGTACCTCTGTCGAAAGCTCACAGGTTAAAATTCAAAGTTCATCCTTGTACTTTCTACTCAGGTTTCTGCAATAACCCAGATAACCATAGATCAAGATGAGAACAGACCACTGAAATAGCAGTAATGGCTAAACTACAAGTCTTATCTAGATAAAACAAGATTTGTCTACAGTTTTTTAAAATTCATTAATTTTTATGTAAATGCTCTCTAATCACATTATTATCTTAACACAAAAAATATTGTCAACCACAGGAAACTACAAATTTAGAACAAGGCAAATATTTAGTGTTTATTATTTCACCAAGTTCTGTTATTGAAACAACAAAGGTAATTTATGTTTCTTTTTATTCCATAGTACCCTTAACTTTACTGTAAGCAAATTAACTTCACTCTGTCATGCAACACACACTCCATGTTGTCTACATCTTTATTTTTTACTTCTGCTGCATGATCCTATATTTACACATAGCTTTCTTATCACCCCTAATTTTGGTTTGCCTTGCACAAATTCCTGATTTCTCAATTCCAAAGTGCCACTTCATGCTTGAGACTTTCTTTCGTCAGTGTTTCTTTTGTCCCTGTTTTATTATAATTCTCCATTAATACTTCAGGCACTAATGACACATTTGTAGTCATTTGTCTTCTACAAATTAAACCTACAAACCAAGTATTCAAATTGTGGAATCACATAGATGAGAGAACATGAAGCATTTGTCTTCATGGACATGGGAGAAATTATTCAGCATATTCATTCTAGTTTCATCCACTTACTTACATAGTTCATGATTCTCGTTTTACTCCTGAGGAATATCCCATTGTTTACGTGCCCCAGCTTTCACTGTCTATTTGTCTTTTGTTGGAAATCTAGGTTGATTCCATTTCCCATCTTTTGTGAATAGAGTAGCAATAAATATTGATGTGCAAGTGTCTTTACAGTAAAGTCTAGACTCTCTTGGGTATATACTTGGAGGGATAAAGTTAGAGCACAGAATAGATTTTTGTGAAATTTTTTGATGAAATTTCCAAAGTCAGGACAGTAGTGTATACTCTCATCAACAGTGCATGGGGATCACCCTTTCTCCACAACCAAATATGCATTTGTTATCATTTATTTTCTTGTTCATAGTCATTCTAACTGAGGTAAAAATAGATCATTGAAGTTGTTAAGAACTGCATTTCACTATGAAATAAGGACTGTATTACTGTATGCCATAGAGAAACCAACAAGAAATTGAATGGGAAATTCTGCCTTCAGGTACCTGCCCTAATGTGGGAGTGCATTATTCAGTCTGCACTAGAAGAAAGGACATCAATGATCATATTAAGTACCAGGTTCTTGTAGTCTTCAATAACAGCTTTCTAGTAAGATATATCCACTAATTCCTGAGAGTTATGTAATGATCAACTTTAATCTAATTATATTTTTTGAGTAAATCATTGTAAATCTTCATCCTAGGCAAACATGTACAAAAGCCCATGGCTTGGAGAAACATAGGCCCTAGTAGACCCTACCCAAGTTTCATTGCTAACAGTCATGTTGTCAAATTGCAATATAAATATTTATTTTTAGAACCAATAGATTATTCCTGCTCTCAGTCATGATCACAGAACTTCTGTGTGCAGTGGGTAATAATTAACGTAAACATTCATACCTGGTCAAACTGCTAAGAATGGAAGACTGAGTGCTCATCCTCAGATGAACCATCTGAATCCACTTTGCACCCAAAACTCAGGGATTTTCACAAAAAAAGATATGATCAAATTTAAGAACAAAATATGGGGTGGGTAGCCATGAAATACTGTCTTCAGGACCTGGCACAGCTACTATAAATATTAACTCTCAGCATCTACAGTTACCAGCACATGATCTCAACAAATTAAGCATGTCAACATTACAGCATGACAGTTTGTGAAGTAACTGAGTGAGTAAATATGTCTACTTGTAAGCTTGGCAATATTGTTTGAATTGCTTTGTGTCTACTTGGTAGAAATGAGAATTGAATTTCATAAACTTTATTCCAAGGTTCTTATACGTATCTTGATTTATTTGTGCCTTGCTTTCACCATTGAACACAATGTAACAATTTTAAAAAATAATAAATGGCTCTGAGTCCCCTATTTCTAGAAATAATTGATAGGATTAGCTTCTTAGATTGCATAGATTTTCCATTGTACCAGTTTTCATGAATAGAATACCTTCTGTAACCAGGCAAAGTCTAAAGTGGACGTTTTAGGACACCAAAGAAGCCACAAAACCATTGGCCTAGAGTTAACTAGTGCTTCCTGGAGAGTGTTCTTTGACTGGAACCTAGCAGAATCTTCATCATTGAGACCAAGGAGACTGCATCCAGCTACTGATGGGAGCATATTCATAGTCATGTTAGGTGGAATTCATGGAGTCCTACTAAGGAGTGGGAGAAAGGATTGTAAAAACCAGAGGCCCACATACACCATGAGATCACTATCTACATAATCAACTAATGAGGACTCATGGGGGTTCGTGGAAATCAGGGATCTGGTAGGACTGCCTTAGGTCCTCAGCATAACTGTTATGATTATAGCTTGGCATGCTTTGGGGATTACTAACACTGGAAACAGGATCTGTCAGATTCTTTGCCCTACTTGTTGGACAATTTTCTTTCTACTGGGTTGATTCATCCAGGCTAATGCTATGGTACTTGCCTGGTCTTATTGTAGCTTCCTATGCCATACTTTATGGATGTTCCTGGAATGTCTGCAATTTTCTGGGTGGAGACAGAACAGGATGCATCTGTGGGAGACAGAAGTATGGGTGAGAGAGAAGAGTAACAAGAAACTTTGATTGGGATGTACTTTATGAGAAAACAATTAAAAATTTGAAGAAATATTGCAACATGGTAGGCAGGGTTTCTTCATAGGCCAACTCCAAGCTTTGACTCTATCGGTATTGGATGAGTGATGGATAAAGTATAATCACTTTCGGGAAGGTCTGTAGGGTCTCCTTCATACCTTCTTTATTATAGAATGACACAACTATTTTTATATAAATAGCAGAGTTTTGACTTATTCTGCTATTATGAAACAAAACAAAGACTTTTTGGAAGGTTCCCAAAGAATTCAGAGGAAGATAGTTGGGGATAGACATGATCACAATATAATTTATACACGAGGGAAAATTTTATAGAATAAGCACAATTATTTTGAAAAATGAAAATAACAATTTTATATATGTGTAGAATTTTCAGAACTGTACATTTTACACTGTGATTATTTCCCCCACAACTTCTACACTTTATTTTCTAGATATTCCTACTTTTGCTATATTCTGCTAGACAGTTTCATTTTTAAGTTGTTAGATATTTTCACAAATAGTTCCTTGAACTTATTCAATATATAAAAACTAATTAGAGTTTCACATATTATCTCTTTTTCAGAGATAATTTTAATTAATAGAGTTATCTCCAGTTACATTGATTTTCTAAAGGTGATATAAGTTCCTTATTCTTTCAGATGACCTAGTCCTCTTGTGTCACACATATAGCCATGTCTTCCTGGTGCAATCTTCTGCTCACAGACATAAAGTTTATTTCCATAAGTTAAAAATAGTCCTGCATTAAACATCAATGTGTAAATATTTCTGAGGTATGTTTCTTTAGATCATTTCAGTGAGTTTTTCTATGAAACCTTCTATTATGGCAAATATTAATCATGTGAAATGAAGCTGTAATTTCTCAAAATTTAATAAGTTATGAAATTTCCAGTCACCACCATTATCATCACAACCTACTTCTGTATATCAAAATAACAACCTTGTCACAAAGTGGAGCAACTGCCTCAGGCCAGAAATCTATTGAGAGCTTAGGACCTTATTGTTACACCCATGACATCTGCAGAGCTGAGTGAATGATATGAGATGCATTTCCTCAGAGAGGATTAGGACTTGAATTTCATCATCCTCTTGCTTGACTCAAGTGTTCTCCCCCACTTTCTCAAACTGGACTAGTGGCTTATTTAAGAAGTCCCCTGTTCTTGAAAATGCAAATTACCTGAGTCTATTATGGTAAATACAGGAATGTCCACACCCAACAACAACATATGATCAGTGCCTTCTCCATAGTCACTGAGCACACAAGGCCCACACCATGGGATGGAGCTGTATCATTCTCTTCCTTGTGTCAGTAACTACAGGTAAGGGATTTCTAATTCTAAACCTGAGGAGAAGACAGGGACTGAGGTGACAAGGCCTCTGACAATATACAATTTCTTCACAGGTGTCCACTCCCAGGTGCAGCTGCATCAGTCAGGGCCTGAACTGGGGAGACCCGGGACCTCAGTGAAGTTGGCCTGCAAGACTTCAGGCTATACTTTCACTAACTATGAAATGCACTGGGTGAAGCAGAGGCCTGGGCAGGGCCTGGAGTGGATTGGGTATATTTATCCTGGAAATGGTAATACTAAGTACAATCAGAAGTTCCAGGGCAAGGCCACACTGACTGCAGACAAATCCTCCAGCACAGCCTACATGGAGCTCAGGAGCCTTACATCTGAAGACTCTGCCATCTATTACTGTGCAAGACACAGTGTTGCAACCACATCCTGAGTGTGTCAGAAACCCCGAGGAGCCAGAAGCTGCCCTGGGACTGAGATGACAGAGAAGATGAGCCTTAAGACATTCACAGAAACAAACATTCTGAATGTTGCTTTGTCTCTCACTTTTTTGTAACAACTTTTCAAAATTATTTCTGTGAATAATGTTATGCTGATTTAGGATGAGTAGTGTACACCATACCTTCCCAATCTCTTCACCAATGGCCACATTTATTGAAAGGTTTCTTCATTAATTAAACAATAAAAAGTGAGAACTGTGATTATGAAGCATGGTAAATAATATCCATCTCTGTATTCTAAGAGAATGGGACATTTTGGATGTAGTTTTTAATAAACTATAATATGAATTTGAGCTGTAATGTCCAAATAATAAGTGCTGGAGAAAGAAAAGTCCTTCACAGTCTCAAATGTTACATGACATCAGGTTTTGAGTTAATTCTGGTTGTGTGGTCCTGTTGAAGTTCTAGTCCTTTATAAAATTAGATATGTATCAAAATGATCTGCATATGAATATACCTCCTGTAAGTTAGTAAAAAGTATGATTAAATTACTTTTCATAAAATCATTAATCAAATCAATCTATGTACATGTTAATTGAGGCAGGTTCTGAGAACATACATTATTCCCTGGTCCCATTTTACTTCTATCTCAGTCTCAGAAACCTGTCCCACAGTCTCAAACCTTTATAGAACATAAAACTCCCCTGATACATCATTATTTCTCACAGGCCACTAGATATCAACCTGGTGGTCACCTTTGTTCTATAGTGTGTTTTGATTTTTGAATGGCTGAGTACTTGTGAATATCATCACTCAATTGTGCTGTCTATCAACTCACTTCATCTTCTGTGTTCACTGCTACAGCTATATCCAACAACACCAAAGAAAAGATTGAGTCATGGAGATCTGGAAATCAACTGGGGCACAGATCACCATTCATTCTTGAAACATCTACTCAATATCACCTTAGACAATGAAGAAAAAAGAGAGAGCCATATATTGGCACAGAGTGAGCCTGTCAGATATTTTCTGGGGAAGGGAGAAACCAATGTCCATAGATAAATCAGAATTATTCCAACGACCCTATAATGGTGCATGAACTTCACCCCAATTATATTCTATGTCATTATATGGAAGAACGGTCACACAAATCCATTTAAGGGTTGAATGACACTGAACCTTAAGTCTAAGATTAATATTGTGGAACTGATTTCCTGTATAAGAACAGCCTCCTCCAAAGCATTTATATGATCCTGACGGCCACTGTCTTCTAGATTTACAGGAATTTTTGGATAACATATTTTGAGAGCCAATTAACATCCTCTGTAGTATGAACCTGTTGTACTAAGGTAGTTGTACATACAAAAGTTCTTATAGTAGTAATGAGTATAGTAGTGCACAAATAAAATAGCATTAAGTCACTTAGACCTACCAATAACATTAGTAATTTCTTTTATAGTACATGTTAAACAGGTTCATCCATATGTCCTAGGTTAAGAAATTGATTCTGTAGACTTTTTTTGATAATAAATGAATGATAAGGTACAATGTAATTCCTACTTCATGCTGAAATTAGGGCATTGTAGTTGGGAACCAAAAAGGTGCAATATTGGCAAAGTCCAATAAGTGCAGGTTATTTCTCTCATTGTTCATGCTCTGTAGGACCACCTGAGACTAGGGAAGTGTAGTCTGTGATGCTGGAGCAGGATATAGATTCTGAAGAATCAGCTAGTGTTGATGTTGGATTTGATGGAGCTATCTGTGGTTGATTTGAAACTGTTGGAACAGATAGACTAGGGACAGAAGTATAGGTAAGTATTTAAGAAAAAAAAAGTATAGTGCACTAATAGTCTTGGTAGATGGGAGAGACAGAGAGAGAGAGAGAGAGAGAGAGAGAGAGAGAGAGAGAGAGAGAGAAGTGACCCATAAGAAAATAGGCTGACTGGAAACAATCACAGTTTGGTTGTCAGGGACCATTTTCCTAAGGATAGATTTGTCAGGGAACATCGTCCTGACAGGGATAGCAGAGGTCATTGTCCTAAGGATGTTTACAGAGAACCCACCCCTCATCCCACTATCTTGAGAGCTATCCGTTAACGGAACCCACCCTTTACTCCAATGCTAATGGATCACATCTGTTAAGGGAACCCACCCCTTACTCCAATGTTAATGAATCACATGCTTTGGCTTACACCAGGTGCTGGCTGATGACCTTCAGTTACCCCGGCAGAGTTCCTGCCTACCTACCTCCACCCCATTCAAGGGTATATAAGCTGTAACTTTCACCCCAATAAACGGAGACCTTGACAATAGAATCTTGCTTGGTCTCCTTCCTCTTTTACAGCTCATGTCTTGCAGGTTAGCGCCCCTTCAGAGGACCCTGAATAGCTGACCCTGCCAAGCGGGGGTTACAGTGGCGCCTGAACAGGGACCCTGAAGTACGGCCAACTAATCGGACGACGAGGCGCAGTCCCGGGACGAAGGAAAATAAGGTCCTGACCAGCTGTGATACTCGGACAGGTCTGCAGGACGGAGGTAGGCGCAGGTTCGTTGTCGTCTATAGGACATGGGACAATCGCTTTCAAAGGAAGAGAAATTCATATGGGAATTTCAACAGTCACTTAGGGAAAGAGGAGTAAGAGTTAAAAAGAAAGATTTAGCTGAATTCTTTTGTTTTATAGATGAAAAATGCCCTTGGTTAGTTTTAACAGGCCCAGAGATACATCCCAAAATTTGGGACAAGGTGGGCAAAGATCTTAGTAAGATGATTAAAGGAGGTGATTCTGTGCCAGAAATTGTTTTTAGTTACGGTCCCTGATCAGGGACGTCATAAATAGTCCAGAAAAAGGAGGGGATGGTTCCCATCTCCTAACGATAGTCACTGAATTCTTAGAGGCATCCCGCCCGTCATCTTGTAAAAATGAAGAGGGTGGGTGTTCTTCCCCCTGTCCTTCGGTTGTTATTAGTATCCCCGAGGACTCCTCCCCAGGACCTATTAAATCTAAACAGCTCCCCAAAAAGAGACCGTGCCCGCTGAAGATGAGATCCAAAAGCCACCTAAAAGCATTTATCCATCGCTGGTCGCTTTTAAAAATGAAATCAAACCCGGCCTGCAGGACTCGGATCGCTGGATTCAAAGTTCAGAGGAGCCTTTGGATTCAGGGTCCGAAAATGAGTTAGAGGTAGAAGCGGCTAGTTATGAGAAAGGAAGGTATGGTAGAGGGGATAAAGCCCCCCGCGTCTTTCTTAGTCAGCCAAAAAGGACTCCGCGGCCACCGCCTTATGTTCTGACCGCCCCCGATAGCATGCCTTTGCCCACTCCCTTGATTCAGGAATTACATAATACAAAAGCTGCCCTTAAGGCGCAAATAGGAAGTCTCAAACAAGTGCTTGCATTACAACATGAGCTCTCAGACCTTTCTGTTCAGATTCAGGATTTACAGTTTACTATGGGAAAGGGCACGACTTTAGACAAACGGGCAAACTCTAAACTTAATCGTAAAATGGCTTATCCAGTCCTGACCCGGTCACGAGCCAGGCAAGTGGAAGAGGCTGCTGAGTCTCAGCCTGATACCACAGAAACCCCCCCAGGGCTAGAGCCAAGGCAAGAGGGCAATTATGAGCAAGATCAGATGGCCTCTGATTCGGAGGAAGAGCCTGAACAAAATGAATATGAAACTTTCCGGCCCATATATAAAAAATTAAAAATTAAACATATTAAAGATCTTCACTCTGCTGTTAAAAATTATGGGATGAATGCACCTTTTACTTTTTCTATATTGGAGGGATTGGCAGGAGAAGGATTTATGCTGCCCATAGAATGGAGCAGGGTGGTCCAGTCAGTATTGAATAGAGGACAATACCTGACTTGGAAGTCTGAGTTTCTCGATAGGGCTGAAGCCCTTGCAAACGAAAATAGAAGGAACCCATTAAGTCAGACTGCCTCCTGGACAGTTGATAAAATTGCTGGTAAAGGCAAGTTTGCAGATGAAGACAAGCAAAAAGGACTGTCCACTGGGATACTTTCCCAGATGGCACAGGCTGCTTTGGCAGCTTGGAGGGCAGTTCCCTCCACTGGCGCCACTGCCACCCCGCTCACTAAAATCATCCAGGGACCTCAGGAACCATATGCTCAGTTTATGGGTCGGCTCCAAGAAACAGCAGAAAGAATCTTGGGGCCAGAGGAAATGGAAGGGACCTTGGTCAAACAGCTGGCCTTTGAGAATGCCAATACTGCATGTAAAGCTGCATTAAGGGGAAAAATGAGGAACATTGATGTTTCTGGTATGATTAAGGTGTGCAATGAGGTAGACAATTTTGGTCACCAGCTATCAAAGTCAATCAGCCTGGCCATCGGCGCAGTATTTCAGGGACAAAGGGGACACTCTCGCCCCGGAGGGAAGACATGTTTCACCTGTGGTCAACTGGGACACTTTGCGAGAGAATGCCCCTCTCGATCGATAGTTGAGAATAACCAAAATTGTCCTGAGGATAGAGGGGGTGGCCCTCCAGGACCCTGCCCCCGATGTAGGCGGGGCAAACATTGGGCAAGGTATTGCGAATCCAAGACTGATAATATGGGCAACTCCCTAACCCCTGTCTCAGCTACTGCGGTTCAGGGAAACGGGAGAGGGGCCCCGATCGGGGGCCCTTACTCACCAATTCTGTACCAGCCAGCTCATGCAAGGGGAACGACCCAACGTCAAAACCCCTTTACAGGGCCACCCCAGGGAGCGCAGGATTGGACTTGTGCCCCTCCTCCACCCGGATTATAACCCCTGAGGATGGGACCACTATTGTAGAGACTGGGCTGTATGGCCCTCCTCCTCCTGGCATGTTCTATCTTATTATAGGGCGAGCTTCATGCTCCCTAAAGGGGCTTTCTGTTACTCCCTCTGTGGTTGATGCTGATTATGAAGGAGAAATTAAATTGCTTGCCACTGCTACTGAAGGCCCCTTAACTCTTAGAGCTGGACATCGCATAGCACAAGCCCTGCCATTACCTATGATGGGACAATTCCCCTGCCAAGGAAACAAACGTGGTGCCTCGAGCCCCGGCTCTTCTGACATATATTGGGTACAACAGCTTTCTGATACCCGACCTATGATGACTTTATGGCTAGATAATAAACAATTCCAGGGTCTTTTAGACACAGGTGCGGATGCCACTGTACTATCATCCAGGTACTGGCCTAAAGCGTGGCCTGTAGATTCCACTGCCACCCACTTACAAGGTATAGGACAAACCCAGAATACTTTAAAAAGTTCTAAGTTATTAACCTGGAAAGACAAAGAGGGTAATTCAGGCACCATTCAGCCTTTTATAGTCCCAGGCCTCCCACTTAACCTCTGGGGAAGGGACATCTTAAAACAAATGGGAGTTATTATGCTTAGTCCTAATGAAATTGTCACTAAACAGATGCTTAAAATGGGATTCCTCCCTGGTAAAGGATTAGGAAAGAAAGAACAAGGACTTACAGACCCTATTGCTACTGGCCAACACCAAGGTAGGTTAGGCGTAGGCGTGGACCTTTTTTCCTAAGGGCCACTGATCCTCCTGCACTCCAGGCTGATAAGATATCTTGGAGGTCTAATGACCCAGTCTGGATAGACCAGTGGTCCATGCCTCAGGAAAAGGTTCAGGCTGCCCTGCAGTTGGTGCAGGAACAATTAGAGCAGGGACATCTTGAGCCCTCCACATCCCCATGGAACACCCCTATATTTGTCATTAAAAAGAAAAATGGGGACTGGAGACTGTTACAGGACTTAAGGGAAGTTAATAAGACCATGCTACCCATGGGAGCTTTACAGCCTGGCCTGCCATCACCAGTTGCTATTCCCAAAGATTTTCACAAGATTGTTATCGACATAAAAAACTGCTTTTTTTCTATACCCCTTCACCCGGCAGATTGTAAGCGATTTGCGTTTTCCATCCCAATTACTAATCATGTTGGCCCAAACCCTCGGTTTCAGTGGCGAGTCTTACCACAGGGCATGGCCAACTCGCCCACCCTACGCCAGCGTTTTGTGGCACAATCTGTGGATCCCATAAGGTTACTTTACCCCTCTGCATACCTCATCCACTACATGGATGACTTGTTAATAGCTGCAGACAAGGCTGATATGGCACAAAAAATAGCTCAGGATTTAGTCTTGGCTTTACAATATAGGGGCTTTATTATATCCCCAGAAAAAATTCAGACTTGCTATCCCTTTTTGTTTTTGGGGTTTCAATTGGAACCAACCTTAGTTCGCACCTCAAAAATCCATATAAAAAGAACGAGTTTACGTTGCCTGAATGATTTTCAGAAACTTTTAGGTGATATTAATTGGTTACGCCCTTATTTGCGACTCGCAACAGGAGATTTAAAACCTTTATTTAATATATTACAAGGAGATCCTGACCCTAGTTCCCCTAGGAGCCTTACATTAGAGGCAGAAGCCGCACTTATAAGGGTAGAAGAAGCTATCTCCCAGCAAGGCTCAGGATATTTTGATCCTGAAAAAATCCTTTATCTATTGACATTTGCCACTGATTATATGCCATCAGGGCTCCTGTGGCAAGAGGAGCAGCCGCTTCTTTGGATACATGCGCCTGCTACCTCATCCAAGGTTTTGCCCTCCTATCCTTTTTTAGTGAATCAGGTTCTGTTCTCAGGTATCAAGACTGCGGTTTGATACTTTGGCCGTGACCCAGATGTTATTGTTACCCCATATTCGGGAGATCAGATAGCCTGGCTACAACAAAGACATGATGAATGGGCTGTGCTACTTGCTGGGTTTCGGGGAAAGTTTGATACCCACATGCCAGGAAACAGGCTTATCCAATTTCTTAATATTACACCTTTTACATTTTTAAAGAATACACGCTTACAGCCCATTCCAAATGCCTTACTTGTGTTTATAGATGGCTCAAAAAATGGGAAAGCTTCATATGTTATTAATGATAAGGCCTACTCTATTGATACCCCATACAGATCTGCCCAGATGGTAGAATTATATGCAGCTTTCACCATATTCCAATTGATCCGCCACCAAGAATTTAATTTGTTCTCTGATAGCCAATATGTTGTGAGGGCTATTCAGGTTCTCGAAATGGTTCCTACCATTCAGCCTTCAACACCTACGTTTCAATTGTTCTCCAAAATTCAAAGATTAATTAGAGACCGTTCATATTTGTTTTTTGTGGGCCATATTCGAGCACATTCTGGTTTGCCTGGACCTTTGACACGAGGAAATGAATTGGCGGACAAGAGCACTCGTTTAGTTGCCTCGGTCTCTGTACAGGATCCTGTGCAGGAGGCTCAGGCTGCTCACTTACTCCATCATCTTAATGCCTCAACCTTGCGTCTTAGATTTGGTATAACTAGAGAACAAGCCAGACAAATTGTTAAAAATTGCAAGAATTGTGTGACCTTTTTACCTGAACCTCATCTGGGAGTCAACCCTCGGGGCCTGATCCCAGGGGAACTATGGCAAATGGATGTTACTCATGTCCCCTCCTTTGGTAAACTTAAATATGTTCATGTTACTATTGATACTTATAGTGGCTTCCTGTATGCATCTGCTCAGACGGGGGAAGCAACTAAACAGGTCATTGCTCACTTATTTCTTGCATTTTCTGCTATGGGACATCCCCAAATGCTTAAGACTGACAATGGACCTAGCTATACTAGCCAAAAATTTAAACAATTCTGTGCCCAGTTAAATATAAAACATCGTACTGGTATTCCCTACAATCCACAAGGCCAGGGCATTGTTGAACGTGCCAATCAGACTCTTAAGCATACCATCTCTAAGTTAATGACACAAGAGACTCTTTACCCCATAAAAGGCAATGCCAAGACAATATTGGCTCATGCTCTCTTTGTGCTCAATTTTCTAACTTTGGACAATCAAGGGCAGTCTGCTGCGGACAGACTGTGGCACCCTTCTACCCAATCTACTTATGCACAAGCCCTATGGAAGGACCCCCTGTTGGGAGTCTGGGCTGGCCCTGACCCTGTGCTTATTTGGGGAAAAGGCCATGCATGTATTTATGATACCAAGGCTCAAAATGCCAGGTGGCTCCCTGAGCGTTTGATAAAATTGTATAATCCAACCAGGGAAAGTAAACCCTGAGAAAATTTCCTCTTGCTGGCAGAAATCTTGAAACCACCTTGGCTATGGCTCCTTCTAATTTGGACCAACCATATCGGAGTGACGACACCCCTGTATCAACTTTTCAATTTTACCTGGCAGGTCATAAATGAAGCAGGTGACACTGCTAACTCCTCCTCCACCATAGCCGCAACTCCATATTGGGGCCCTCTAGAGGTAGATCTCTGCAAACTGGCTCTGGGAGGCCATACAGATTGGGGAGTGGCCGATAAGTTTCTCCCTTTAACTCAGGCTCCAGAAGATTCATGTCATACCACGGAGCCTGGCTGTGCCAACAAACTTAGTAGGACCTCCCTTGCCCTTACACCAATATATGTTTGCCCTGGGGCCTCCCACAGAAATCACTCCCTGGCCTCCAAATGTGGATATAGCTCTGATTATTTCTGTGCCTCATGGGGCTGTGAAACTACTGGGGATACATATTGGAATCCCTCTTCTTCCTGGGATTATATTCAAGTAAAGAGAAAAGATCCAGCCCAAAAACTATCTGCTCAATGTGTATCTGACAGCCAATCTAGGGGCTGTTGTAACCCCTTGGTAATTTCCTTTACAGAAGCAGGAAAAAAATTTGACTGGGCCAGCTCTAGAGGGGTAGAATGGGGGCTCCGTCTCTATAAGGCCGGAAGGGATTTTGGGGTGACTTAAAGTTACTAAGAACGGTCCCCCAATCCTCCGTTACCGCAGTAGGCCCCAATAAGGCATTACATTCTCTGGCTAGTGGGCAACCTAGTCGTCCATCTCACAAACAACCCCCAACCAATGGTTCCTCTGTAACAGCCCCTCCTTTTCAACCCACCTTACCCCAAGGACTTCCCTCTTCTGCTGATCTTATTCTATCTATGGTCAATGCTTCTATAACTGCTTTACATGCCATTAATAATTCCCTATATGAGGAATGCTGGGTTTGCTTTTCACCAAAGCCCTCTTTTTATGAAGGTGTGGCTGCCTTTGGCTCCCCCCATCTAACTAATGATACAAAGCATTTAAGGTGGCATCCTGTCGACGGTGAAGGTATTACGATAGGCCAGGTCTCTGGCATAGGACTATGCCTTAGGGGACCAGCTTTACGCTTTCCCCAACCATTGCAGTATACCTGCAATCAGACATTTATTGTTAATATCTCTTTTTCTTATATTTCTGCACCTGAAGAATTTTATTTTGCTTGTGCCTCGGGCCTCACCACTTATATAATTACCAATAACTTTTTGATCAATAGAGATTATTGTGTGCTTGTGCGGCTGGTGCCTCGTCTGACGATACATGAGTCAGAGGATCTCCTCCACTTTTGGGAACAGGGCACTACTATGCCCCGAAACAAGAGAGAACCTATTACAGCCATCACTTTAGCTATTATTTTGGGATTAGGAGCCACAGGTGCAGGAACAGGGATAGCCTCTCTTATCACCTCCCAACAGCAATATGCCCAACTCAGTTTGGCGGTGGACAGAGACATCCAGGAATTACAAAAGGGCCTGGAGAACCTAAAGGACTCATTAGTCTCTCTGTCAGAGGTGGTTCTGCAGAATAGACGAGGCCTTGATCTTGTTTTTCTTAAAGAAGGGGGACTTTGTGTCGCCCTTAAAGAAGAATGTTGCTTTTATTCAGATAAAACAGGCCTAGTACAGGATAGCATACAAAAGGTAAAAAACAGTTTAGAAGAAAGAAAAAGAAACAGAGAAAAACAGGAATCTTGGTATCAAAACTGGTTTTCTACCTCCCCCTGGTTATCCACACTCTTGCCCAGTTTGTTGGGCCCTCTTTTGGGACTATTATTGCTTTTATCCTTTGGCCCATGGGCCTTTTCAAAACTAACCCGCTTTATTAAGACCCAGGTTGACGAAACAACAAAAGATTCCGTTGCTGTTCATTATCATCGCCTAAATACTCGTGGCTCCACGGAGGACCTCAGAACTTCGGAGACAGAACGACCTGCAGCTGCTCTTCAATTTTCTACCCTTGTTACAGACCCCAAACCCGTTAGACCTTGGAATCCCTGAAAAAAAATTTTTGGCAAGCAGCACTCGTAATCTTATATTGGAGTAGGCACTTAGGAAGGAGTTTATACCATAGGTCAGACTAAAAGGTGAATACTGGGTTTGGAAGGTGCCCTTTCTTCTTGTCCAGAAATGGAGTCATTGGTGTCCAAATTACATCTTTTATACCTTTTGTTTTAGAAGCTCCTCGCAGTCTTTTCATTAATATCCACGCAGAGGCCCAATGACGGGAATATTGTGGAGCCCTCCCCTGAACAGCACATCATACAGAGGCCGTACAGGCCGGCTCAACATGGCATGATGTCAGGGGATGAGGATTGCCCTCCACATAGCCTAAGACAGGGACCCTGCAGTCAAAGACCTGCTTACTTTGGTCTTGCTAGATACCTTTTTGAGGAGCTTCAAGGACGGGCATCTGATGGCGGGACCGCCCCCAACCTAAGACAGGGCCCTGGGAACCCTATGACGGGTAATGGGGAGAAAAACCTGGTCCCCACTCGACCTAAGACAAAAACCTGGTCCCCACTCGACCTAAGACAAGAGCCCTCATCACAGGCCATCATTAAGGGCCAAAAAATAATACTACCCATAAGACACCCCTCTGTTCCCAGGAGAGGATAGGAGACTCCACTCGAGAGAAGGGTCCTCCTTGCCCCAGTCCCTTCTCCTATAGGTCTGACTATGTGGTTAGATTCTGACCAGTGCTCTCCACTTATTAGCTGCCTTCCTTAATAAAAGGAAGGGGGATTTGTCAGGGACCATTTTCCTAAGGATAGATTTGTCAGGGAACATCGTCCTGACAGGGATAGCAGAGGTCATTGTCCTAAGGATGTTTACAGAGAACCCACCCCTCATCCCACTATCTTGAGAGCTATCCGTTAACGGAACCCACCCTTTACTCCAATGCTAATGGATCACATCTGTTAAGGGAACCCACCCCTTACTCCAATGTTAATGAATCACATGCTTTGGCTTACACCAGGTGCTGGCTGATGACCTTCAGTTACCCCGGCAGAGTTCCTGCCTACCTACCTCCACCCCATTCAAGGGTATATAAGCTGTAACTTTCACCCCAATAAACGGAGACCTTGACAATAGAATCTTGCTTGGTCTCCTTCCTCTTTTACAGCTCATGTCTTGCAGGTTAGCGCCCCTTCAGAGGACCCTGAATAGCTGACCCTGCCAAGCGGGGGTTACATTTGGTTATAGTTTTCTTAAGTTTATCTCAATCTGTGGGTGTTGGTAAATTCACATTGACATTTAGAAGCATATAAGAACCTTCATAAAGAGACAAAAAATTCATAACATTTATATTATTTGTGATTATTATAAGAGTGGCAGCATTTTGTCAGAACTAGAATAGTAGTTTATCAGATTTTATTAATTACTGTCAAAATTAAGAACCTTTGGAGTCCCAATGTAACAGCAGAATAGCAATGGGAAAAAATCTGGAATATATTTCTTGCTTATATACCTTAAATCACTTTTGTATCATTACTTAAAACTTCTTATCTTCAAACCTTAATAACTTGCTTTTATCTTTCTCAATAACTTGCATTTTACATACTCTAAGTTATATTCTTTCTTCCCAAAACATTTTTTATTTAAGCCTTCATATATCCCCCCTACCTTAAACCTATACATTAACATCTCATAAAAATTTCCCACAAATTTAAACCTTCATGTCTTATTTAAGCTTCCTTAATTTTGACCTTAATATATGTTGTCATAACTTTAGACCAAAATTAGACCCATATACCTTGTATAATTTATTTTCCTTGACCCACATATCATAACTGAAGCTTTTATGTTATCAGACCTTACATAAATTTGTGCTTATATATCTTAAAATATCTTTTTATTTTTATATTATTTTTATCCTTATAGTTTAAGTTTACATTATATACCTTTTTTATCCAACTATGTCAGGCAACATAAGTGATTGGTCAATGAAGTTGTCATTGTAGATTGATTTCTCTTAGACAAAAGAGTAATAAGAAGTTATTTTGAACCTGTTTGGTGAGTTTGTTTATTTTTTTGGAATTTGGTTACAATGAAAATTGCTTTTAGCCATTACATTAGCCATAAAAACTGAGGTCAGTAGCTTAATTTTTACTTAGGAAGAAAGCTGAGAAGGCAGCTGAAGTCTCTGGAAGTTGTTTTTTATTTAAAGTTACATTCATTCAACATTCATTCAACAAATTATACTTTGAAACATAATCTTAATGGTCCATGTATCAATTAAAATAAAAGAAACACAAAAGTGTACATTGTTTGAACAGAGCCTTGGCAACAAACAAGATACATGGCAGTTTTTTCTGTATTGGGAAACTTAAACATTTTTAATAACTAGGGGGGCACATGAGGAATTATTTATATTACTTAGCATACTTAATCACTTTCCACTACTAATTATCTTGAATAGCTAACAATTTAAGTAAATTTATTTTTTATAGTTCATAATTTAAGTTAGTTGCCTTTGTAAACTTACAACTTTATGTTTGATCCCTGTTAGATTTTGAGAGCTTTTAGGGAGGCAAGGAAGTTAAAGTAGGGAGCTGAATGGAAATATTAGGAAGCAGAGAAGGTAATTGTATTGGTAACAAGAGTTTCCATCCAGGAGTCTCCAAACAGACTGACAGAATTGTCAGATAGAAATCTACCAAATCACAGAGGAAAGACTTCCCTCTCCATTTAATGGAGACCAGGTAGGGGCTAAAGGTAGCTTTCTGACATACCATTGTGATTATTCTAGTAGAAATAAATAAAACAGGGACCTTCATAGTGACACACACCTAAGGAAAATGAAAGAAATAAGTAAGTAGAATTATCCCAAGTGTTGGGATTAAGATAAGGGTGGGTGAATCACCTTTTAGAATTTAACAGGAAAGTATCTTAAAAGAAGGTCACCAAATAACTGCTCCATGGGCAGGGACAGACATGCCTCAGAGTCCTGAACTACGATGCTTAAGACTCCGCCTTATGTTATAAGAGGAACAGATGATATATTATAAAGTGGAGGCCAATCTTAATTATGACATTTTGCAGCTTTTTCTCTAAATCAGAGGCATCATGAAGATGTAAAAGCTCCTTAGAGGCGTCATCAGATGTTTCCAAATCATTGTTTAACAGGACAATTAAATCTCCATGCTTTAGTAAAGGAGGCTTAGGAGGGGATTCTACAGAAACAGGTATTAACACTTACATATCTCTTAAAAGGAGAAATTTTTTAGAAACATTGTCAGGGAGATCTGTCACTGTTTGTGTAGGCAGAGTTTGCTGAATAGATCCCTACAAAGAAACCACTTGAATAAACACATTTTCAGGACCATGTTTAGTTTAGCAATAGTTTATATCTTTTTGATTGCCTTTTTCAACTTATAAGTCTTTATTTTCATGGTCTGGAAACCAAGAACTGGTCTTTTTAGCAAAAAAAAAACTGACAAAATTTGTTCTTGAACATTAATATTATTTTCTTGCTTCATTTCTTCCTTCCTTTCCTTCTCTTTCTTTTTCTCCTCCCTCCCTCCCTCCCTCCTTCCCTCCCTCCCTCCCTCCCTCCCTCCCTCCTTCCCTTGCTTCCCATCCTTCCTTCTGTTCCTTCCTTCTATTCCTTCCTTCATCCTTCCTTCCTTCCTTCCTTCCTTCCTTCCTTCCTTCCTTCCTTCCTTCCTTCCCTCTTCTTTCTCTCTCTCTCTCTCTCTCTCTCTCTCTCTCTCTCTCTCTCTCTCTCTCTCTCTCCCTCTCTCCTTATGGGGACACTTTTAAGAATATCAATATATATTTGTCTCTCATAGGAGTTACTCTGTCTCAGTTTTATACTTATTACTTCTCACTCTTCTTACACAGCCTTTTCCTATACCGAGGAGTCTGCAGCACTCTTAGTGAGGTCCTAGCTATGGCTATGATTAGGGGGTTGTTTCTTCTCCTTTGAAAATACCTAGGAAATGCCTCTGTCTTGAACAATATCCAAGAAGATCTGCTAGACACTCTTCTTGCTTATACTTTTAATATCCTAGGTGTCAGTGCCTGGAGGCCCAACCTCCAGCAGCCCAAGGCATGAAAGGAACTCACAGTATAGGTGGGTATTAGACAATTTTATCTGTGAGGGTGTAACTTAATTCTCTGGGGCAGGCAAGGGGGACAAAACAACTCTCTTAGACCAGTGAAAAAGTATCTCAATAACTTGAGGGTATGTTGCATTATATCTATAATGAGTCTTTTTCTTTTTATTTAGACTCATTATGGTCCATAGTTTTTAAATGTTTTATATCTATAAAGAATCTTCCTTTAAGTCTTTGTGGCCAATGAATTACATATATTTCTATACTTTTAATCCCACTCTAGTTCCTGGTCTATTCCTTATCCAGGGACCCTGTAAAACACATTAGATGAAGTCCCACCTTACAGGCAGTAAATTATTTCTGCAGTTACATGATCTGGTTACCAGTTGCTGGGAGCCATCCCTGATGGTGGACAGTTCCCAGCGGAGGATGTAAGGAGTTGGTGAGGAAGGAAGTGAGTCAGGCCATGATGGTTGAGAGAATCTTGTATTCTGACAGACTGGATACCAGAGTGCTTCTTTACTGATACAGAGTTTAGTAAGTAGGCATATATACATGTTGCCTCAAAGCATAGATCACATCATTTCTTTTGTTTTGTGGACGTGTGTTTCAGTTCTTTTGCTCACCTTTTAGTCATCACTAATAAACGATGACAGAATGGAGTTATCATTTCCAGTCTTTTTCCTCAGATTTTGACAACATTATATCAGATACCTCAGTTATCATTTTTACTCATTAACCCCACGACAAAAATGTTAAGAACCTAGAGGTGCTGTGGGAGCTCCTTCTTCTCCTTTAGCCAATAGCCTTTAAGATACCAGCGCACTGGGGCATGGTCTCTTATACTTTATAAAGGAGTGGGAACCTTACTGTACCTCTCTTGCTTTCAGCTCCTGTTCTGGTTGCTAGACTCTCTGTTTCCTGTTTGCTCTGAGAGGACTGTTGCTTTGGATGGTGATCTGTAATATTTCCCCTTAAATATATAACCCTTTTTATTATCCATAATTTTTAACTGCTGTGGGATTATTTTGCAGCTTCATCTGGTTCCCAGCATCTGGATTTAGAACCCCTGGCTCTACTGCCCTTGGCCAGCCCTGCTCAGTGCAAGCCCTCCCTCAGCTGGCCTCAGCCTGTGCATGGAGCCAGCAGTTTAATATAGAATCTTACACAGTGGCTCGTCTATGGATCAGCCACAGTTTTTTTTTTTCTCTCTTCACAACTCGGATTGGCTTCAAGTACCCATGCACCCTGCCATTTGCCTCCCACCAGGATTCACTGTAGACATTTCAGTGAGTCGCAGGCTTCCCTCATCTGAGCCAGCTGTTCTGCAGCATTCTAACAATTTGTTTGCATTTGCCTATTCCATTGCTCTAGACATCCTCAGAGCACACAGTCTGTGATTTGTCTTTTAGCGTTCTGCTCTAAAATCAGATTTCAGACAGGCCACAGGAGATTCCATGTGCACCACTGCACCCTGCTTGATTAGTTTACTAGGTGGTCCATGGCACCTACTGGGAGGTTATGGTTATTTCACCTAATCCAGCTAATTGAACCTCAGGTAAGATCTAATATCCTAAATATAGAGCATATGTTGCTAACTAAAAAAAGACAATATGTCAGACAATCTAACAATCCAAGGTTTCAATAGCCTCTTTTCTTATACCATGAGTGAGGTTTTATAAGACTCATATGATGTCCTTTCTACATCACTATTGTTTCTGGGATTAGTCTTCCACTCAATATTTTTTCTTTAAAAAATTGTTTGACAATGGGGCTAGGAATGAGGCACCTTTAGAAATGGTACATTTTTTTCAGACTGAAACAACTTCTCAGGAAAGAGGTTGGAAATCTGAAGAAGGGTAAAGCCAACTTAATTGAAAATACTCAGTCAACTGAGATGCTTTTCGATATAGTACAGACTCATAGCAATTTGTTTAAAGGAAGATTCAAAACTCTAGAGAAGGAAAGACCTGATTTGGCAAATAAAACCCAATCAATGACAGTGGATGCTGAAACATTATTTGAGAGAATTTACACTGATGAATATCTTAATTGTACTCTGGCATAACAGACTGATTGAAAGAATGTCTCTCCAGGAAGGTAATGTGCATGCTATAAAGATTATGTCCAAGGAGGAGACATTATCTCTACTGGACAGTTTTCATACCTTGGAATCCTAAATGAGGGCATTAGAGCAGAACACTGGAGAGGGGATCCAGACATTACAAAAGGCAGTGGTAAACAGTTTTGAAAAGATAGAGATAATGATCAAATTTGGTGACCAGAAACAAAAGGTGAAAAGGCAAAATTTAACCTTGTCCATACATAAAATTCTCCAGTATAGCTTCCCCAGAGTTCTGCCTGCCTTTCCAGTAATAACATCAGAAAAAGTATCTGGCTCCATGTACCTAAGCTTGTCAAGGAGCCCATACACATGACTGATCTAAAAGAAATTAAACAAGCAGTAGTAGTTTAGAGACTACATTCATCTTTTGTTAAGGAAATGGTCAAAACATGGGCTTTCAGTAGCAAAGCCATGCCTCAAGATTGGGCTCAGTTAATCTCAGCAGTACTAGAAAGTGGACCACAATTGCTTTAGACGTGCTTTTTAAAAGAGGAAGCAAGAATTTTAGAGCAACAAGAAAAAGCAAAAGGACTTGAGATTTCCCTAGATCAAATTCTAGGTGAAGGAATTTACTCTGATCCTCAGGATCAAGCTCTTTATATGATGACCACACCTTGTCCTATGTACCATAGCAGCTTTAAAGGCTTGGGACAGGACTCAGGACCTAGGAAGGAGAGTTGAATCATATCTTTTTTTTTTTTTTAAATTTGAGAATTTATTAGGCACAGAGGGTGACTGGAGCAGAGTTACAAAATGGCTGTTAGGTTTCCTTCACGCTGAAAAGAAGCTGGTGTTTTTCCTGTCTTCACCCTTTAAGGCTGCATTCGAATGGCCCCATCCAATTGGATGACCTCTCCGTTCAAGAATGGGTTCTCGATTATGGTTTGTACCATCTGAGCGTATTCATCACGGTCACCTAGTCGATTGGGAAAGGGCACCTGACTGGCCAAGAAGTTGCGCACTTTCTCTGGAAGGGTAGTGAGCAGTGGGGTGGCAAACAAACTTGGAGCAATAGTCATCACACGGATGCCTATGGGAGCCAGATCCAGAGCAATGGGCAGTGTCATGCCTACTATGCCCCCTTTAGATGCAGAGTATGCAGCTTGTCCAACCTGGCCTTCAAAGGCAGCCACACTGGCAGTATTAATGATAACTCCACATTGGCCTCCCTGGTGTGGTTCATTCTGGCCCATCTCCCCAGCAACCAGGCGGATCACATTGAAAGTGCCTAAGAGATTCACATTGAGAACCCGCTGGAAGTCCTCCAAGGTATGGACCTGGTTCTTCTTTTGGTTGTATGTCTTAATGGCCACTGAAATTCCTGCACAGTTGACAGCCACATCTATGTGACCAAACTTTTCTTTCGTCATAGTCATAGCTGCTTGTACGTCCTTCTCAGAGGTCACTTTGGCTGGGGCAAACACGCAGCTCTCTCCCAACTTCTTGGCTTGGGGCTCACCCCACGAGTTAGGTAGGTCCAGAAGCATAGCTGTGGCCCCTTGTCCCACCAGTCTTTTGGCCGTAGCCAGGCCAAGGCCCGATGCTCCTCCAATTATTTCAGCGACCAGGCCTGAGCCCAACCGCCACAAAATTAGGCCCGGATAAGCAGGATCCTTTACTCCCGATCTCTCCTCTCTAGCTCCTGACAGCGCAGTCCTAACCCCGCTCTCTAGCTGTCCATTTGACATGCAGCCAGCTCCACCAGAGGAAGACAGGACGAAGACAGAGACTGAGTCCCTTTCTCAATAAAGTTTTCAAGTGTAAGCGAAACCGATTCCTATTTGCCAGGTTCTACCAGGTCCAAACAGGTGCTGCTGAGAGCAAAGTCACAGAGGAGACCTTTGTTCCTGGCTTTGATGCCCAGAGAGCCCACTGCAAATTGGTCCTCATCCAGAGACTGCTGTTAAAAACTCAAGGCTCTGGTCATTCTAGAAGAGAAGTGAGCCCATCCATGCTGTAGAGTTCATGTTCATTGCCATTGTCCTTGGTTTCTCAGTCCTCTTCCACCGTCAGCCACATTCAGAGAGTCCGGTTTGGTCCCCTGTTCCATCAGTCCCTTTCCAACTGGACTTGGTGGTCTCCCATTAGATCTGTCCCACCGTCTCAATGAGTAAACGCACTCCTCACGGTCCTGACTTCCTTGCTCATGATCTCCCTCCTTTTGCTCCTCATCAGGACCTTGGGAGCTCAGTCCGGTGCTCCTATGTGGGGTTCTGTCATTTTCTCCATCCAATGCCAGGTGAAGGTTCTATGGTGATATGCAAGATATTCATGAGTTTGGCAATAGGATCTGGACATTTCTGGCACCCTCTCCTCAGCTGCCCAAGGACCTATCTGGGGGCGTCTTTCTGGACACCTGGGAACCCCTCTAGAGTCAAGTCTCTGCTAACCCTAGAATGGCTCCCTTAAATAAGATATATAATTCCTTGTTCCCATATCCACCATTCCTATATCCCAACCATCCTATTCCCCCAAGCTCTTCCCATCCTCCACTTCACACTTTTCTCTCCCCATCCCCCCATACCCCCAACCCACCCAACCCCCATGTTCCCAATTTTTGTCTGGCAATCTTGTCTACTTCCAGTATCCAGGAGGATAACGATATGTTTTTCTTTGGGTTCACCTTCTTATATAGCTTCTCTAGGATTTTTTATGAATTATAGGCTCGATGTCCTATATTTATGGGTAGAAAACAATTATGAGTGAGTACATCCCATTTTCAAATTTTTGGGCCTGGGTTACCTCACTCAGGATGGTGTTTTCTATTTCCATCCATTTGCATTCAAAATTCAAGATGTCATTATTTTTTACCGCTGAGTAGTACTCTAATATGTATATATTCCACACTTTCTTCATCCATTCTTCCATTGAAGGGCATCTAGGTTGTTTCCAGGTTCTGGTATTACACATAATGCTGCTATAAACACAGTTGAACAAGTGCTTGTGTAATATGATTGGGCAACTCTTGGGTAAATTACCAAGAGTGGGATTTCTGGGTCCTGGGGTAGGTTGATCCCAAATTTCCTGAGAAACCTCCACACTGCTTTCCAAAGCGGTTGCACAAGTGTGCATTACCACCAGCAATGGATGAGTGTACCCCTTACCATTGGTGGTTTTTTTTTTTTTTTTTTTTTTTTTTTTTTTTTTTTTTTTTTTTTTTTTTTTTTTTTTTTTTTTTTTTGGTTTTTCGAGTCAGGGTTTCTCTGCAGCTTTTTTAGAGCCTGTCCTGGAACTAGCTCTTGTAGACCAGGCTGGTCTCGAACTTACAGAGATCCACATGCCTCAGCCTCACGAGTGCTGGGATTAAAGGCGTGCGCCACCACCGCCCGGCTTCATTGGTGTTTTTGATTTTAGCCATTCTGACAGGTGTAAGATGGTATCTCAACGTTGATTTGATTTGCATTTCCCTGATTGCTAAGGAAGTTGAGCATGCCCTTAAGTGTCTTTTGGCCACTCGAACTTCTTCTGTTGAGAATTCTCTGTTCAGTTCAGTGCCCCAGTTTTTAACTGGGTTAATTAGCATTTTAAAGTCTAGTCTCTTGAGTTCCTTATATATTTTAGAGATCAGACCTTTGTCTGTTGCAGGGTTGGTGAAGATCTTTTCCCAGTCAGTAGGCTGCCTTTTTGTCTTAGTGACAGTGTCCTTTGCTTTACAGAAGCTGCTCAGCTTCAGGAGGTCCCATTTATTATTTATTCAATGTGGCCTTAATGTATGTGCTGCTGGGGCTATACTTAGGAAGTGGTCTCCTGTGCCCAAATGTTGTAGAGTACTTCCCACTTTCTCCTCTAACAGGTTCAGTGTATTCAGATTGATATTGAGGTCTTTAATCCATTTGGACTTGAGTTTTGTGCATGGTGATAGACACGGGTCTACTTTCATTCTTCTACAGGCTGACATCCAGTTATGCCAGCACCATTTGTTGATGATGCTTTTTTCTTCCATTGTGTGCTTTTAGCTCCTTTATCAAAAATTAGGTGTTCATAGGTTTGTGGGTTAAGATCTGGGTCTTCTATTCGATTCCATTGGTCGACTTCTGTATTTTTATGCCAATACCAAGCTGTTTTCAATACTGTAGCTCTGTAAAAGAGTTTGAAGTCAGTGATGGTAATACCTCCAGAAGTTCCTTTATTGTATAAGATTGTTTTGGTTATCCTGGATTTCTTGTTCTTCCGTATAAAGTTGATCATTTTCCTCTCAAGATCTGTGAAGAATTTTGATGGGATCTTTAAGGGGATTGCATTAAATCTATAGATTGCCTTTGGTAGAATTGCCATTTTTACTATGTTGATCCTCCCAATCCAAGAGCAAGAGAGATCCTTCCATTTTCTGGTATCCTCTTCAATTTCTTTCTTCAAAGACTTAAAGTTCTTGTCTAATAGGTCTTTCACTTCCTTGGTTAGAGTTACCACAAGATATTTTATGCTATTTGTGGCTATCGTGAAAGGTGACACTTCTCTGATTTCTTTCTCTACTTCCTTATCCTTTGTATATAGGAGGGTGACTGATTTTTTGGAGTTGATTTGTATCCTGCCACGATACTAAAGGAGTTTATCAGCTGTAGGAGTTCTTTGGTGGAGTTTTTGGGGTCGCTTATGTACACTATCATATCATCTGCAAATAACGAAAGTTTAACTTCTTCCTTTCCAATTTGAATCCCTTTGATCCCCTTGTTGTGTCTTATTGCTATTGCTAGAACTTCAAGCACTATATTGAAGAGATAAGGAGAGAGTGGACAGCCTTGTCGCATTCCTCAATTTAGTGGGATGGCCTTGAATTTCTCTCCATTTAATTTGATGTTAGCTGTCGGCTTGCTGTAAATAGCCTTTATTATATTTAGGAATGACCCCTGTATCCCTAATCTTTCCAAAACCTTTATCATAAAGGGGTGCTGAATTTTGTCAAATGCTTCTTCTGCATCTAATGAGATGATCATATGTTTTTTTTTTTCCTTTAGTTTATTTATATTATGGATTACATTGATAGATTTTCATATGTTGAACCAGCCCTGCATCTCTGGGATGAAGCCTAATTGATCATAGTGGATAATTTTTCTAATGCTTTCTTGGATTCTGTTTGCCAGTATTTTATTGAGAATTTTTGCATAGATGTTCATGAGTGAGATTGGCCTGTAATTCTCTTTCTTGGTTGAGTCTTTGTGTGGTTTAGGTATCAGGGTAATTGTAGCTTCATAAAAGGAATTTGGCAATGACTGTTCTGTTTCTATATTATGAAATACCTTAAGGAGTATAGGTATTATGTCTTCTTGGAAGTTCTGGTAGAATTCTGCATTAAAACCATCAGGTCCTGGGCTCTTTTTGGTAGGGAGGTTTCTGACAACAGTTTCTAATTCTTCACGACTAACAGGACTATTTAAAACATTCACCTGGTCCTGGTTTAACTTTGGTATATGGTACTTATCCAAAAAGTTTCCATTTCTTTTACATTTTCTAATTTTGTGGCATACAGGCTTTTGTAGTAATATCTAATGATTCTCTGAATTTCCTCTGTGTCTGTGGTTATGTCCCCTTTTTCATTTCTGATCTTATTAATTTGTGTGTTCTCTCTCTGCCCTTTGATTAGTTTGGCTAGGGGTTTGTCAATCTTGTTGATTTTCTCCAAGAACCAGCTTTTTGTTTCACTGATTCTTTGGATTGTTTTCTGTGTTTCTGTTTTTTTGATTTCTGCCCTCAGTTTGATAATTTCCAGTCTTCTACTCCTCCTAGGTGAGTCTGCTTCTTTCTTTTCTAAAGTTTTCAGGTGTGCTGTTAAGTCTCCAATGTGTGCTTTCTCTGTTTTTTTTTAAAGTAGGCACTTAGTGCTATGAATTTTCCTCTTAGCACTGCTTTCATAGTGTCCCATAAGTTTGAATATGTTGTGTCTTTATTTTCATAAAATTCAAGAAAGACTTTCATTTCTTTCTTTATTTCTTCCTTGACCCAGCTGTGGTTCAGTAGTTGACTGTTCAGTTTCCATGAGTTTGTAGGCTTTCTGTGGGTAGCATTGTTGTTGAATTCTAATTTTAATCCATGGTGATCCGATAAGATGCAGGTGGTTACTAATATGTTTTTGTAACTGTGGAAGTTTGCTTTGTTACCGAGTATGTGGTCAATTTTCGAAAAGGTTCCATGAGCCTCAGAGAAGAAGTTATATTCTCTTCTGTTTGGGTGGAATGTTCTACAGATGTCTGTTAAGTCCATTTGGTTCATTACCTCTATTAAGTCTCTTAATTCTCTGTTAGGTTTCTGTCGGATTGACCTGTCCATTGGTGAGAGAGGAGTGTTGAAGTCTCCCACTATCAGTGTGTTTTGTTTCATGGCTGCCTTGGGTTCTAGTAATGTTTCTTTTATATGAGTGGGTGCTTTCGTATTAGGGGCATAGATATTCAGGATTGAGACTTCATTCTGATAGATTTTTCCTGTAATGAGTATAAAGTGTCTCTTTCCATCTCTTCTGATTGATTTTAATTTGAAGTCAACGTTGTTAGAAATTAGAATGGCCACACATGCTTGTTTCTTAGGTCCATTTGCTTGATAAACCTTTTCCCAACCCTTTACTCTGAGTAGATGTCTGTCTTTGTGGTTGAGGTGTGTTTCTTGTAAACAGCAGAATGTTGGGTCCTGTTTTCTTATCCAATCTCTTAGCCTGTGCCTTTTTATAGGTGAATTGAGTCCATTGATATTAAGTGATATTAATGACCAGTGAATGTTAACTCCGGTTGTCATTTTTTATTTGGTAGTAGAGATTGTGTGTTTCCTTTCTTTGAGATGTGCTGGTGAAGGGTCGCTAGATGTCTGAGTTATTTTGGGCAATGCTGGACTCCTTTGTTTGTTAATTTCCTTCTATTACTTTCTGTAAGGCTGGATTTGTGGCTATGTATTGTTTAAATTTATTTTTATCCTGGAATATTTTGTTTTCTCCATTTATAGTGAATGAAAGCTTGGCTGGGTACAGTAATCTGGGCTTGCATTCATGGTCTCTTAGTTTCTGCAAAACATCTATCCAGGACCTTCTGGCTTTCATGGTTTCCATAGAGAAGTCAGGTGTTAGTCTGATAGGTTTACCTTTATATGTTACTTGACCTTTTTCCTTTGCAGCTCTTAATATTCTTTCTTTATTCTGTACGTTTTCTGTTTTGATTATAATATGCCTAGGGAATTTTTTTTGATCCAGTCTATTTGGTGTTCTGTAAGCTTCTTGAATCTTAATAGGAATATCTTTCTTTAGGTTTGGGAAGTTTTCTTCTATAATTTTATTAAATATATTTTCTGGTCCATTGAGCTGTAATTCTTCTCCTTCTTCTATGCCTATTATTCTTAGGTTTGGTCTTTTTATTGTGTCCCAGATTTCCTGAATGTTTTGTGATGAGAATTTGTTGGATTTGCTGTTTACTTTGATCAGTGCATTTATTTTCTCCATGGTATCTTCAGAATCTGAGATTCTTTCTTCTATCTCTTGTATTCTGTTGGTTATGCTTATTTCTGTAGTCTCTGTTCGTTTACATAGATTTTCCATATCCAGCTGGCCCTTGGGTTTTATTTTCTTCCTTGCCTCCATTTCGGTTTTCAAGTCTTGCACTGTTTCCATTATCTGTTTGATTGTTTTTTCTTGGTTTCCTAGGATATCATTTACAGATTTACTCAATTCTTCAAACTTTTTGTTATTCTTCTTGTCCATTTCCTTAAGGGAGTTTTTCCCCTCATGTTTAAGGGACTCTATTACTTTCATAAAGTCATTTTTTTCTACTTCTTCTTGATTAGTGTGTTCACTAAGTCCTCCTGGTATAAGTTCGCTGGGTTCTGGTCCTTTCATGTTGTTTTTCAAATTGTTGGAGGAATTCTTGCATTGGCGCCTGCCCATTTCTTCCTCTGAATAATCCCCATTTGGGTCTTCTTTTAGAAGTTCAATTCACCCCAATGAATTCAATTCAGTCACCCCAATGAATGCTGGATCCTCTGGCAGACTGTCAGGTCTCCTTGCAGGCCAAGCAGCTCGCTGACAAAGGGCCTACCTTGCTGCAGGCAGGCTAATGAAGGAGGGGAACTCCCACAGGCCTGTGTGCACTCAATTCCAGGTCCCTGGCGCCCAAACAGGCTGAGCTGTGGGATTTTGTGGCCCCAAAGATGGGAGGATGAGGCGGGGGGGGGGGGGTGGTTCTGGGTGCAAGCTGGGAATGGACAGGAAGAGAGAGGCAGTATCGGGGAGAATAACCCCTGCAGGAAGAGCAGGGAGTGTGCGGGTGTGGGGGGTGGAGAGTTGGGGAATGTTGGTGGTCCCTCTCTGGGCAGCTGCTGCGGTTCAGGCACTCACTCCTCACTCACCCCAATGAATGATGGATCCTCTGGCAGACTGTCAGGTCTCCTTGCAGGCCAAGCAGCTCGCCGACAAAGGGCCTACCTTGCTGCAGGCAGACTAATGAAGGAGGGGACCTCCCACCCGCCTGGGTGCACTCAATTCCAGGTCCGCGGCGCCCAAACAGGCTGAGCTGTGGGATTTTGTGGCACCAAAGATGGGAGGATGGGGGGGGAGGCTGAATCATATCTTTAGGTTAAACAGGGTCAGAGAGAAACTTTTAATGACTTTTTGCAAAGACTAACTAGGGTTGTAGAAATATAGGTAACTGACCCATAAACAAGATGTATAATAGTTAAATATTTGGCTTATGAGAATGCCAACATTGAGTGCAAACAGATCCCTGGATTTTAGGGGCCATTTCAGGCCTCTTCTTTCTCACAGGGCCTTGAAGTAAAATCGTGATATTTCAGGCCTCTTCTTTCTTACAAGGCCTTGAAGTATAACCGTGAGACATAAATCAAAGTTAATTAAAACCGTGAGTGCTAATCTTAGAGACTCAAGGTCTGAAAAGTACCATACAATGCCTCCCTTGTCTGTAGCTTATTGCTAACATTCTAACCACTGACCTTGCAAATCTGCCAAAGCTGCTGAGTCTCTCTTTCCCTTCCCCTCTCCCTCTGCCCAAGTGCAGCTGAACAACTACTTAAGATGGAAAGCTGCCTCAATAAACTGAGACCTTGACAATCGTACCCTGCTTGGTCTCGTTCTTGTCTCCCCCCATGTCTTTCAAATAGCACCTCTTCAGGACCCTGAATAGCTGACCCGCTGGCGGGGTACAGTGGCGCACCAACAGGGAACCTGATGCATGGCCAACTATCGACAGGCACAGTCCCAGGACAAGGAAAAATAAGGTCCTGTCAGCTGTAGTACTCAGACAGATCTGCAGGACGAGGTAGGCGCAGGTTTATTGTCATCCATAGACATGGGAAAATCACTTTCAAAGGAAGAGAAATTCATGCAAGAATTATACAGTCACTCAGGGAGAGAGGAGTAAGAGTTAAAAAGAGAGATTTAGCTGAATTCTTTTGTTTTATAGATGAAGAATGCTCCTGGTTAGTTTTAACCAGCCCAGGAATATGCCCTAAAACTTGCGATAAAGTGAGCAAAGATCTTTGTAACATGATTAAAGCAGGTGAGTCTGTGCCAGAGATTGTTCTTAGTTACTAGTCCCTAATCAGGGTCATCATAAATAGTCCAGAAAACGGAGGGGATGGTTCCTGTCTCCTAACAATAGTCACTGAATTCTTAGAAGCATCCTGTTCGCCATGTCGTAAAGATAATGAGAGTGAGCGTCCATCCCCCTGTCCTTCAGTTATAATTAGTATTCCCGAGGACCCCTCTCCAGGACCTATTTAATCTACAACAGCTCCCCAAAAGGAGACTGTGCCTGCTGGAGATAAGAACCAAAAAATGCCTAAAGGCATTTATCCATCACTGGCTGCTTTTAAAAATGAAACCAAACTCAGCCTGCAAGATTTGGAGCTTTTGGGTTCAGAGTCTGAGAATGAGTTAGAGGAAAAAGCAGCTAGATATGAAGACGAGAGATATGATAGAAGAGGAAAAGCTCCTAGCGTCTTTCTCAGTCAGCCAAAAAGGATTCTGTGGCCACTGTCTTATGCTTTGGCCACATCTGATAGCATGCCTTTGCCCACTCCTTTGATTCAGGAATTGTCTAACACAAAAGCTGCCCTTAAGGCACAAATAGGAGGTCTCAAGCAAGTACTTACTTTACAACATGAACTCTTAGACTTTTCTTCTCAGATTCAGGATTTACAGTTCACTATGGGAAAGGGCAGGACGTTAGACAAACGGGCAAACTCTAAACTTAATTGTAAAATGGCTTATTCAGTCCTGACCTGGTCACCAGCTAGGCAAGCAGAGGAGACTGCTGATTCTCTACCTGATACCACAGCAACCCCCCCAGGGCTAGAGCCAAGACAAGAGGACAATTATGAGCAAGATTAGGTAGCCTCTGATTCGGAGGAAGAGCCTGAACAAAATGAATATGAAACCTTCCGGTCCATATATAAAAAATTAAACATATTAAAGATCTTCACTCTGCTGTTAAAAAGTATGGGATAAATGCACCTTTTACTTTTTCTATATTGGAGGGATTAGCAGGAGAAGGATTTATGCTGTTCATAGAATGGAGCAGAGTGGTCCAGTCAGTATTGAATAGAGGACAATACCTAACTTGGAAGTCTGAGTTTCTCAATAGGGCTGAAGCCCTTGCAAACAAAAATAGAAGAAACCCATTAAGTCAGACTGCCTCCTGGACAGCTGATAAAATTGCTGGTAAAGGCAAGTTTGTGGATGAAGACAAGCAAAAAGGACTGTCTACTGGGATACTTTCCCAGACAGCATAGGCTGCTTTGGCAGCTTGGAGATCAGTTCGCTCCACTGGCACCACTACCACCGCACTCACTAAAATCATTCAGGGGCCTCAGGAGCCATATGCCCAGTTTATGGGTCGGCTCCAAGAAACAGCAGAAAGGATCTTCGGCGGGAGGAAATGGAAGGAACTTTGGTCAAACAGCTGGCCTTCAAGAATGCCAACACAGCATGCAAAGCTACATTAAAAGAAAAAAATGAGGGACATTGATGTTTCCGGTATGATTAAAGTGTGCAATGAGGTAGATAATTTTGGTCATCAGCTATGAAAGTCAATCAGCCTGGTCATCTGCACAGTATTTCAGGAACAAAGGGTACACCCTCGCCCCGGAGGGAAGACATGTTTCATCTGTGGTCAGTTGGGACATTTTGCAAGAGAATGCCCTTCTCGATAAATGGTTGGGAATAATCAGAATGGTCCTGAGAATAGAGCGGGTAGCCCCCTGGGACCCTGCCCCCGATGCAGGCAAGGCAAACATTGGGCAAGTGAATGCAGATCCAAGTCTGATGCCATGGGCAACCTCCTAACCCCTGCTTCCGCTACTACAGTTCAGGGAAACGGGAAGGGGGCCCCGATTGGGGGCTCTTACTCACCAATTCTGTACCAGCCAGCTCAAACCCGGATGCCCAATGTAAGGGGAGTGACCCAACGTCAAAACCTCTTTACATGGCCACCCCGGGGAGCACAGGACTGGACTTGTGTCACTCCTCCACCAGGATTATAACCCCTGAGGATGGGACCACGAATGTAGAGACTGGTCTGTATGGCCCTCCTCCTCCTGGCATGTTTTATCTCATTATAGGGTGAGCTTCATGCTCTCTAAAAGGGGTTTCTGTTATTCCCTCTGTAGTTGATGCTGATTATGAAGGAGAAATTAAACTACTTGCCACTGCTACTGAAGGCCCCTTAACTCTTAGAGCTGGACATCGCATAGCACAAGCCCTGCCATTACCTATAATGGGACAATTCCCCTGCCAAGGAAACAAACGTGGTGCCTCTAGTCCCGGCTCTTCTGACATATATTGGGTAAAACAGCTTTCTGATATTTGACCTATGATGACTTTATGGTTAGATAATAAACAATTTCAGGGTCTTTTAGACACAGGTGTGGATGCCACTGTACTATCATCCAGATACTGGCCTAAAGCATGGCCTGTAGATTCCACTGCCACCCACTTACAAGGTATAGGACAAACTCAGAGTACTTTACAAAGTTCTAAATTGTTAACCTGGAGAGATAAAGAGGGCAATTCAGCCTTTTATAGTTCCAGGCCTCCCAGTTAACCTCTGGGGAAGGGACATCTTAAAACAAATGGGAGTTATTATGCTTAGTCCTAATGAAGTTGTCACCAAACAGATGCTTAATATGGGATTCTTCCCAGGTAAAGGATTAGGAAAGGAAGAGCAAGGACTTACAGATCCTATTGCTGTTAACCAGCATCCAGGTCACTTAGGCTTAGGCGCAGACCATTTTTCATAAGGACCATTGATCCTCCTGCACTCCAGGCTGATAAGATATCTTGGAAGTCAAATGATCCAGTCTGGATAGACCAGTGGTTGATGCTTCAGGAAAAGTTTCCTGTGGCTCTGCAGTTGGTGCAGGAACAATTAGAGCAGGGACATCTTGAGCCCTCCACATCCCCAATGGAACACCCCTATATTTGTTATTAAAAAGAAAAATGGAGACTGGAGAATGTTACAGGACTTAAGGGAGGTTAATAAATCCATGCTACCCATGGGGACTTTACAGCCTAGCCTGTCACCACCAGATGCTATTCCCAAAGATTTTCATAAGATTGCTATTGAAAGAAATGCAAGGCCATCCCACTGAACTCAGGAACATAACAAGGCTGCCTACTCTCTTCTTATCTCCTCAATATAGTGGTTGAAGTTCTAGCAATAGAAATAAGACAACATAAGTGGATCAAGGTGATTGGAATTGGAAAGGAGGAAGTTAAACTTTCATTATTTGCAGAAGATATGATAGTGTACATAAGCGACCCCCAAAACTCCACCAAAGTTCTTCTACAGCTGATAAACTCCTTCAGTAATGTGGCAGGATACAAGATCAACTCCAAAAAAAAATCAGTTGCCCTCCTATACACAAAGGATAAGGAAGCAGAGAGGGAAATCAGAGAAACATCACCTTTCACGATAGCCAAAAACAGCATAAAATATCTTGAGGTAACTCTAACCAAGGAAGTGAAAGGTCTACTTGACAAGAACTTTAAGTCTTTGAAGAAAGAAATTGAAGAGGATACCAGAAAATGGAAGGATCTCCCTTGCTCTTGGATTGAGAGGATCAACATAGTAAAAATGGCAATTCTACCAAAGGCAATCTATAGATTCAATGCAATCCCCATCAAGGTCCCATCAGAATTCTTCACAGATCTTGAGAGAACAATAATCAACTTTATATGGAAAAACAAGAAAACCAGGATAGCCAGAACAATCTTATACAATAAAGGAACTTCTGGAGGCATTACCATCCCTGACTTCAAACTCTATTACAGAGCTACAGTATTGAAAACAGCTTGGTATTGGCATAAAAACAGAGAAGTTGACCAATGGAATCGAATAGAAGACCGGATCTTAACCCACAAACTGATGAACATCTGATTATCGATAAAGGAGCTAAAAGCACACAATGGAAGAAAGAAAGCTTCTTCAACAAATGGTGCTGGCTTTACTGGATGTCAACCTGTAGAAGAATGAAAGTAGAACCATATCTATCACCATACACAAAACTCAAGTCCAAATGGATTAAAGACCTCAATAGCAATCTGAACACACTGAACTTCATCAAAGAGAAAGAGGGAAGTACTCTACAACATATGGGCACAGGAGACCGCTTCCTATGTATAACCCCAGCAGCACAGACATTAAGGACAACATTGAATAAATGGGACTTCCTGAAGCTGAATAGCTTCTGTAAAGCAAAGGACACTGTCACTAAGACAAAAAGGCAGCCTACTGACTGGGAAATATCTTTACCAACCCCGCAACAGACAAAGGTCTGATCTCTAATATATATATAAGGAACTCAAGAGACTAGATGTTAAAATACTAATTAACCCAATTAAAAATGGGGCACTGAACTGAACAGAGAATTCTCAACAGAAGTTCAAATGGCCAAAAGACACTTAAGTTCTTGCTCAAACTCCTTAGCAATCAGGGAAATGTAAATTAAGACAACTTTGAGATACAATCTTATACCTGTCAGAATGGCTAAAATCAAAAACATCAATGATAGCCTTTGCTGGAGAGGTTGTGGAGTAGGGGGTACACTCATCCATTGCTGGTGGGAATGCAAACTTGTGCAACCACTTTGGAGAGCAGTGTGATGGTTTCTCAGGAAATTCGGGATCAACCTACCTCAGGACCAAGCAATACCACTCTTGGGAATATATCCAAGAGATGCCCTACCATATTACAAAAGTATTTGTTCAACTATGTTCATATCAGCATTATATGTAATAGCCGGAACCTGGAAACAACCTAGATGCCCTTCATTGGAAGAGTGGATGAAGAAAGTGTGGAATATATACACATTAGAATATTACTCAGTGGTAAAAAACAAGGACATCTTGAATTTTGCAAGCAAATGGATGGAAATAGAAAACACTATTCTGAGTGAGGTAACCCAGACCCAAAAATATGAACATGGGATGTACTCACTCATAATTGGTTTCTAGCCATAAATAAATGACATTGAGCCTATAATTCATGATCCTAGAAAAGCTAAATCTCAGAAGGAAAAACATATAGTTATCCTCCTGGATATTGGAAGTAGACAAGATTGCTGGGCAAAAATTGGGAACTTGGGGGTGGGGTGGGATGGGGGAAGATGAGATGGGGAAAGAAACGTGTGAAGGGGAGGATGGGGAGAGCTTGGGGAAATAAGATTGGGATGCAGGAAGGGTGGATATGGGAACAGGGAAGTCTATATCTTAATTAAGGGAGCCATTTTAGGGTTGTCAAGAGACTTGACTCTAGAGGGGTTCCCAGGTGTCCAGGGAGATGCCCTCAGCTAGTTCCTTGGGTAGCTGAGGAGAGGGAGCCGGAAATGTCCAGATCATATAGCCATACTGATGAATATTGTGCATATCACCATAGAACCTTCATCTGGCGATGGATGGAGATAGAGACAGAGCCACACATTGGTGCACCTGACTGAGCTCCCAAGGTCCAAAGGAGGCTTAGAAGGAGGGAGAACATGAGCAAGGAAGTCAGGACCGTGAGGGGTGCACCAACCCACTGAGATGGTGGGGCTGATCTAATGGGAGCTCACCAAGGTCAGTTGGACTGGGACTGAAAAAGCACAGGATAAAACTGGACTCCATGAACATGGCGGACAGTGAGGGCTGCTGAGAAGCCAAGGACAATGGCATTCCATTTTTTTTTTTGTTACAGTTTTTTTTTATTTTTTTAATATTTAAAAATTTCCATCTCCTTCCCTCCTCCTCCCCCCTCCCTCCCCTCCTTCTCCCCCTTCTCTCCCCTCCTTCTCCCCCTTCCCTCCCCTCCCCTCCACCCATACCTCCCCTCCCTCCCTCTCAAGGCCAAGGAGCCATCAGGGTTCCCCACTCTATGCTAAGACCAAGGTCCTCCCAACTCCCCCCAGGTCCAGGAAGGTGATCGACCAAGCTGAGAAGGCTCCCACAGAGCCCGTCCATGAAGAACAATCAGAGCCCAGAGCCATTGTCCTTTGCTTCTCAGTCAGCCCCCGCTGTTGGCCACACTCAGAGAGACGGGTTTGGTCGCATGATCCATCAGTCCCATTCCAACTGGAGTTGGTGATCTCCCATTAGTTCTGTCCCACCGTTTCCATGAGTGAACGCACCCCTCTCGTTCCTGACTTTCTCCCTCATGTTCTCGCTCCTTCTGCTCCTCATCGGGACCTTGGGAGCTCAGTCCAGTGCTCCAATGTGGGGCTCAGTCATCTTCCCCATCTGTCGCCAGCTGGAGGTTCCCTCACGGTCCTGACTTTCTTTCTCATGTTCTCTCTCCTTCTGCTCCTCATCAGGACCTTGGGAGCTCAGTCCGGTGCTCCAAGGTGGGGCTCTGTCATTTTCTTCATCTATCGTCAGGTGGAGATTCTTCTTATTATCTTCTCAAGGATCCCAAACTTATAGGCTCGATGTCCTTTAATCATGGCTAGAAACCGAATATGAGTGAGTACATCCCATGTTCATCTTTATGGGTCTGGGTTACCTCACTCAGAATAGTGTTTTCTATTTCCATCCATTTGCCTGCAAAATTCAAGATGTCATTGTTTTTTACCGCTGAGTAGTATTCTAGCATGTATATATTCCACAGTTTCTTCATCCATTCTTCCACTGAAGGGCATCTAGGCTGTCTCCAGGATCTGGCTATTACAAATAATGCTGCTATGAACATAGATGAGCATATGCTTTTGTTGTATGATTGGGCATCTCTTGGGTAGATTCCCAATAGTGGAATTGCTGGGTCCTGGGGTAGGTTGATCCCGAATTTCCTGAGAAACCGCCACACTGCTTTCCAAAGTGGTTGCACAAGTTTGCATTCCCACCAGCAATGGATGAGTGTGCCCCTTACCCCACAACCTCTCCAGCAAAGGTTATTATTGGTGTTTTGGATTTTAGCCAATCTGACAGGTGTAAGATGATATCTCAAAGTTGTTTTGATTTGCATTTCCCTGATAGCTAGGGAGGTTGAGCATGACCTTAAGTGTCTTTTGGCCATTCGAACTTCTTCTGTTGAGAATTCTCTGTTCAGTTCAGTGCCCCATTTTTTAATTGGGTTAATTGGCATTTTACCGTCTAGTCTCTTGAGTTCCTTATATATTTTAGAGATCAGACCTTTGTCAGTTGCAGGGTTGGTGAAGATCTTTTCCCAGTCAGGAGGCTGCCTTTGTGTCTTAGTGACAATGTCCTTTGCTTTACAGAAGCTGCTCAACTTCAGGAGGTCCCATTTATTCAATGTCGCCCTTAAAGTCTGTGCAGCTGGGGTTATGCATAGGAAACGGTTCCCTGTGCCCATTTGTTGTAGAGTACTTCCCACTTTCTCCTCTATCAAGCTCAATGTGTTCAAATTAATATTGAGGTCTTTAATCCATTTGGACTTGAGTTTTGTGCATGGTGATAGATATGGATCTACTTTCATTCTTCTACAGGTTGACATCCAGTTATGCCAGCACCATTTGTTGAAGATGCCCTCTTTCTTCCATTGTGTACTTTTGGCTCCTTTATCAAAAATCAGGTGTTCATAGGTTTGTGGTTTAAGATCCGGGTCTTCTATACGATTCCATTGGTCAACTTCTCTGTTATTATGCCAATACCAAGCCGTTTTCAATACTGTAGCTTTGTAATAGAGTTTGAAGTCAGGGATGGTAATGCCTCCAGAAGTACCTTTATTGTATAAGATTTTTTTGGCTATCCTGGGTTTCTTGTTTTTCCATATAAAGTTGATTATTGTCCTCTCAATCTCTGTGAAGAATTTTAATGGGACCTTGATTGGGATTGCATTGAATCTATAGATTGCTTTTGGTAGAATTGCCATTTTTACTATGTTGATCCTCCCAATCCACGAGCAGGGGAGATCCTTCCATTTTCTGGTATCCTCTTCAATTTCTTTCTTCAAAGACTTAAAGTTCTTGTCAAATAAATCCTTCACTTCCTTAGTTAGCGATACTCCCAGATATCTTATGCTATTTGTGGCTATTGTGAAAGGTGATACTTCTCTGATTTCCCTCTCTGCTTCCTTATCCTTTGTGTATAGGAGGGCGACTGATTTTTTGGAGTTGATCTTGTATCCTGCCACGTTACTGAAGGAGTTTATCAGCTGTAGGAGTTCTTTGGTGGAGTTTTTGGGGTCGCTTATGTATACTATCATATCATCTGCAAATAATGAAAGTTTAACTTCTTCCTTTCCAAATTGAATCCCCTTGATTCCCTTATGTTGTCTTATTGCTATTGCTAGAACTTCAAGCACTATATTGAAGAGATAAGGAGAGAGTGGACAGCCTTGTCGTGTTCCTGAATTTAGTGGGATAGCCTTGACTTTCTCTCCGTTTAATTTGATGTTAGCTGTCGGCTTGCTGTAAATAGCTTTTATTATATTTAGGAATGACCCTTGTATCCCTAATCTCTCCAAGACCTTTATCATAAAAGGGTGCTGAATTTTGTCAAATGCTTTTTCAGCATCTAATGAGATGACCATATGGTTTTTTTCCTTCAGTTTGTTTATATGATGGATTACATTAATAGATTTTCATATGTTGAACCAGCCCTGCATCTCTGGGATGAAGCCTACTTGATCGTAATGGATAATTTTTCTAATGTGTTCTTGGATTCGGTTTGCCAGTATTTTATTGAGAATTTTTGCGTCAATGTTCATGAGTGAGATTGGCCTGTAATTCTCTTTCTTGGTTGAGTCTTTGTGTGGTTTAGGTATCAGGGTAACTGTAGCTTCATAGAAGGAATTTGGCAGTGACTCTTGTGTTTCTATATTATGAAATACCTTAAGGAGTATAGGTATTAGGTCTTCTTGGAAGTTCTGGTAGAATTCCGCATTGAAACCATCAGGTCCTGGGCTCTTTTTGGTAGGGAGGTTTCTGATAACAGTTTCTAATTCTTCGCGACTAACAGGACGATTTAGAGCATTTACCTGGTCCTGGTTTAACTTTGGTATATGGTATTTATCTAAAAAAACTGTCCATTTCTTTTACATTTTCCAATTTTGTGGCATACAGGCTTTTGTAGTAAGATCTAATGATTTTCTGAATTTCCTCTGTGTCTGTGGTTATGTCCCCCTTTTCATTTCTGATCTTGTTAATTTGCGTGTTCTCCCTCTGCCGTTTGATTAGTTTGGCTAAGGGTTTGTCAATCTTGTTGATTTTCTCCAAGAACCAGCTTCTTGTTTCATTGATTCTTTGGATTGTTTTCTGTGTTTCTATTTTGTTGATTTCTGCCCTCAGTTTGATTATTTCCAGTCTTCTACTTCTCCTAGGTGAGTCTGCTTCTTTTTTTTCCAGAGCTTTCAGGTGTGCTGTTAAGTCACCAATGAGTGCTTTCTCCGTTTTCTTTAAGTGGGCACTTAGTGCTATGAACTTTCCTCTTAGCACTGCTTTCATTGTGTCCCATAGGTTTGAGTATGTTGTGTCTTTGTTTTCATTAAATTCAAGAAAGACTTTAATTTCTTTCTTTATTTCTTCCTTGACCCAGGTGTGGGTCAGTAGTTGACTGTTCAGTTTCCATGAGTTTGTGGGCCTTCTGGGGGTAGCATTGTTGTTGAATTCTAATTTTAATCCATGGTGATCCGATAAGACACAGGTGGTTACTAATATTTTTTTGTAACTGTGGAAGTTTGCTTTGTTACCAAGTATATGGTCAATTTTCGAAAAGGTTCCATGAGCCGCAGAGAAGAAGGTATATTCTTTCCTATTTGGGTGGAATGTTCTATAGATGTCTGTTAAGTCCATTTGGTTCATTACCTCCATTAAGTCTTTCAATTCTCTGTTAGGTTTCTGTCTGATTGACCTGTCCATTGGTGAGAGAGGAGTGTTGAAGTCTCCAACTATTAGTGTGTGTGGTTTGATGGCTGCCTTGAGTTCTAGAAGTGTTTCTTTTACATAAGTGGGAGCTTTTATATTAGGGGCATAGATATTCAGGATTGAGACTTCATTCTGAAGGATTTTTCCTGTTATGAGTATAAAGTGTCCCTTTCCATCTCTTCTGATTGATTTTAGTTTGAAGTCAACTTTGTTGGAAATTAGTATGGCCACACCCGCTTGTTTCTTAGGTCCATTTGCTTGATAAACCTTTTCCCAACCCTTTACTCTGAGTAGGTGCCTGTCTTTGTGGTTGAGGTGTGTTTCTTGTAAACAGCAAAATGTTGGATTCTGTTTTCGTATCCAGTCTCTTAGCCTGTGCCTTTTTATAGGTGAATTGAGTCCATTGATATTAAGTGATATTAATGACCAGTGGTTGTTAACTTCAGTCATTTTTAGTAGTAGAGTTTGTGTGTTTCCCTTCTTCTAGTTGTGCTGGTGAAGGGTCGCTAGATGCTTGAGTTATTGTCGGCGTTGTTGGACTCCTTGGTTTGTGATTTTCCTTCTATTACTTTCTGCAAGGCTGGATTTGTGGCTGCGTATTGTTTAAATCTGTTTTTGTCCTGGAATATCTTGTTTTCTCCATCAATGGTGAATGCAAGCTTTGCTGGGTATAATAGTCTAGGCTTGCATCCATGTTCCCTAAGTGTCTGTAGCACATCTATCCAAGCTCTTCTGGCTTTCATGGTTTCCATTGAGAAATCAGGTGTAATTCTGATAGGTTTCCCTTTATATGTTACTTGACCTTTTTCCTTTGCAGCTCTTAATATCTGTTCTTTATTCTGTATGTTTTGTGTTTTGATTATTATATGGCGTGGGGATGCTTTCTTTTGATCCAGTCTATTTGGTGTTCTGTAGGCTTCTTGTACCTTCATAGGAACATCCTTCTTTAGGTTGGGGAAGTTTTCTTCTATAATTTTGTTGAATATGTTTTCTGGGCCTTTGAGTTGTAATTCTTCTCCTTCTTCTACCCCAATTATTCTTAGGTTTGGTCTTTTCATGGTGTCCCAGATTTCCTGAATGTTTTGTGTTAAGAATTTGTTAGATTTGTTTAGTTCTTTAATCTGTGAGTTTATTTCCTCTATAGTATCTTCAGAGTCCGAGATTCTTTCTTCCATCTCTTGTATTCGGTTGGAAATACTTGTCTCTGAAGTTTCTGTTCGTTTACTCAGAGTTTCCATTTCCAGTCGTCCCTCAGATTGTGTTTTCTTCAATACCTCCATTTCATTTATCAGGTCTTGTACTGATTCCCTTACCTGTTTGATTGCTTTTTCTTGTTTTTCTTGTTTTTCTTGGGTATCTTTGAGAGATTTATTTATTTCGTCTACCTTTTTGTTTGTCATCTCCATTTCTTTATGGCAGTTTTTTACCTCCTGTTTAAGGTCCTCTATTATTTTCATAAAGTACTGTTTAATGTCGGTTTCTTCTATATCTTCTGGGGTAGGGTGTTCAATTCTTGTTGTTTCAGGATGTCTGGCTTGTGGTGATGTCATGTTGCCTTTCATGTTGTTGGAGGAGCTCCTGCATTGGCGCCTGCCCATCTCTTCCCCAAAGAACGATGGATCCTCCTGCAGACTGTCGGGTCCCCTTGCAGGCCAAGCAGCTCTCAGACAAAGGCCTATCTTGCTCCGGGCAGTCAAATGAAGGAGGGGACCTCCCACCGTCCTGGGTGCACTCAATTCCAGGTCCCCAGAGCCCAAACAGGCTGAGCTGTGGGATTTTGTGGCCCCAAAGACGGGAGGATGAGGCAGGGGGAGGGGGGGAGGATTCTGGGTGCAAGCTGGGAAGGGACAGGGAGAGAGAGGCGGTATCCGGGGAGAATAACCCCTGCAGGAAGAGCAGGAAGTGTGCTGGTGGCAGGGGGAGTTGTGGAGAGTCGGTGGTCCCTCTCCGGGCAGCTGCCGCGGTTCGGGCACTTACTCCTCACTCACCCCAAAGAACAATGGATCCTCCTGCAGACTGTCAGGTCCCCTTGCAGGCTAAGCAGCTCTCAGACAAAGGCCTACCTTGCTCCGGGCAGTCAAATGAAGGAGGGGACCTCCCACCGGCCTGGGTGCACTCAATTCCAGGTCCCCAGAGCCCAAACAGGCTGAGCTGTGGGATTTTGTGGCCCCAAAGACGGGAGGATGAGGCAGGGGGAGGGGGGGAGGATTCTGGGTGCAAGCTGGGAAGGGACAGGAAGAGAGAGGCAGTATCCGGGGAGAATAACCCCTGCAGGAAGAGCAGGAAGTGTGCTGGTGGCAGGGGGAGTTGTGGAGAGTCGGTGGTCCCTCTCCGGGCAGCTGCCGCGGTTCGGGCACTCACTCCTCACTCACCCCTGAGAACGATGGATCCTCCTGCAGACTGTCAGTTCCCCTTGCAGGCCAAGCAGCCCCCTTTTTCGTTTAGTTTCTAGCATACGTCCATCTTGGGCTGAGCTTCATCGCATCTGGTTGCAGAGGCAGGGCAATTCAATGGCATTCCATTTTGATCCTGCTACATATACTGGCTTTGTGGGGGGCCTAGCCTGTTTGGATACTCACCTTCCTAGACCTGGATGGAGGGGGAGGATCTTGAACTTCCCACAGGGCAGGGAACCCTCACTGCTCTTGGGACAGGAAAGGGAGGGGAAGTGGAAGTGGGGAGGGGGAGTTAAATAAGAGGTAGGGAGGAGGCAGAAATTTTTAATAAAATATAGTAAGATTGTTAATGTTATAAAAAACTACATTTTTTTCTATCCCCCTTCATCCTGCAGATTGCTAGCGATTTGCGTTTTCCATCCCAATTACTAATCAAGTTGGCCCAAATCCTCTGTTTCAATGGCGATTCTTGCCATAGGGCATGGCTAACTCAACCACCCTATGCCAGCATTTTGTAGCACAATCTGTGGATCCCATAAGGCTACTTTACTCCTCTGTATATATCATTCACTATATGGATGACTTGCTAATAGCTGCAGATAAGGCCGATATGTCACAAAAAAATAGCTCAGGATTTAGTCTTGGCTTTACAATACAGAGGCTTTATTATGTCCCCAGAAAAAAAATCAGACTTGTTACCCATTTCTGTTTTAGGGACTTCAATTAGAACCAACTTTAATTCGCACCTCAAAAAATCCATATAAAAAGAACAAGTTTACGTTGCCTAAATGATTTTCAAAAACTTCTAGGTGATATTAATTGGTTAAGCTCTGATTTGTGACTCACAACAGGGGATTTAAAACCATTATTTAATATATTACAAGGAAGTCTTGACCCTAGTTCTCCTAGGGGCCTTACATTAGAGGCAGAAGCTGCACTTATAAAGGTAGAAGAAGCTATTTCCCAGCAAGGCTCAGGATATTTTGATACTGAAAAAAAAATATTTATTGACATTTGCCACTAATTATATGCCTTCAGGCCTCCTGTGGCAAGAGGAGCAGGCACTTCTTTGGATACATCCAAGGTTTTGCCCTCCTATCCCTTTTTGGTGAATCAGATTCTGTTCTCAGGAATCAAAACTGCAGTTTGATACTTTGGACATGACCCAGATGTTATTGTTACCCCATATTTGGGAGATCAGATAGCCTGGCTACAACAGAGACATGATGGATGGGCCATACTACTTGCTGGGCTTCAGGGAAAGTTTGATACCCACATGCTAGGAAACAGACTTACTGAATTCCTTAATATCACACCTTTTACATTTTTAAAGAATGCATGCTTGCAGCCCATTCCAAATGCCTTAATTGTTTTTATAGATGGCTCAAAAAAATGGAAGAGCCTCATATGTTATTAATGATAAGGCCTATGCTGCTGATACCCCATACAAGTCTGCCCAAATGATGGAATTATATGCAGCCTTCATTGTATTTCAATTGATTTGTTACCAAGAATTTAATTTATTTTCTGACAGCCAGGATGTTGTCAGGGCCCTCCAGGTCCTTGAGATGGTTCCTACCATTCAGCCTTTGACAGCCACTTTTCAATTGTTTTTCAAAATTCAAAAGTTAATCAGGGACCACTCACATTCATTTTTTATAGGTCACATTTGAGCACATTCTGGGTTGCCAGGACCTCTAATACAAAGAAATGATTTGGAAGATAGGAATGCTCGCTTTATTGCATTAAACTCCCCACAAGATCCTATGCAGGCAGCACAAGCTGCTTATTTGCTTCATCACCTCAATGCCTCAACTTTGTTTCTCAGATTTGGCATAACCAGAGATCAGGCTAGACAGATTGTCAAAAGTTACAAAAATTGTGTAACATTCTTACCTGAACCCCATCTTTGAGTCAATCCTTGGGGCCTAATCCCAGGGGAGTTATGGCAGATGGATGTTACTCATATCTCTTCCTGATTATTTTGAGATAAAAAGACCATGTGAACTCTGGGCCTTTACTACAGGTCCTGGTTGTGCCAACCGAAAGGAGAGGCAGAGGCTAAAGAATCAAATTTCAGGGATATATGTTTGCCCTGGGCCTACTCACAGAGACCGCACTTTAAACTACCACTGCGGGTATGCTGATGACTATTACTGTGCCTCATGGGGCTGTGAAACTACTGGAGATACATACTGTAAACCCTCTTCCAGATGAGATTACATAACTGTAAAAAGACATATCTCCCAGGCTGGGATTGCTCCAAAGGAGAATGGTGTAACCACCTAATAATTTATAATTATTATAATTTATAATTACTTTTACATCAGCAGGGAAGAGTATTTCTTGGGAAACTTTCCACACCTTTGAATGGGGGCTGCACCTATGTCAAGAAGGGGTGAACTTTGGTCCTCTTTTTTAAATAAGTCTTCTTAAAGAAGTTCCTCACCCAAAACCTGTGTCCATAGGCCCTAACCCTTTATTGCAATTGGGTAGGCCCAAGCCTTCTGTTCTGTCTCCTGCATTAGCTGTAACACCTACTGTTTACAGACCTACATTACCACAGGGTGCTCCATCCTCTGCAGAATCCATTTTATCCATGATTAATGCCTCCATCACTGCCTTACATGCTTCCAACAACTCTAGATACGAGGAATGCTGGATATGTTTTTCCCCAAGGCCTCCTTTCTATGAAGGTCTAGCTATCTTTGGTCCTCTTAACTTCACTAATAAAACTGAAGGACTCAGATGGCACCCGGTTCATGGTGAGGGCCTCACAATGGGACAGGTCTCAGGAATAGGCCTGTGTCTCAGAGGGCCTGCCTTTAAATTTCCCCAACCATTGCTAAAATTTGCAATCAGACAATTATTGTTAACACTTCTTATTTGTACATTTCTGCACCTGAAGGACATTATTTTGCCTGTTCTTTAAGGCTCACTACATATATAATTACTATCATTTTTGGACACCATAAATATTTTTGCATGCTTGTAAAATTGATACTTTGGCTGACTATACATGAGCCAGAGAACTCCTCCATTTTGGGGAATGAGGTGCTGCCTTGCCCCAATATAAGAGAGAGCCTGTTTCAGCTATCACTTTGGCTGTTATCATGGGACTTCGAGCCACAGGGGCAGGGATGGGAATCGCCTCCCTGATCACCTCTCAACAACAATATGCCCAACTTAGCCTGGCAGTGGATAGAGATATCCAGGAATTACAAGAAGGCCTGGAGAGTCTGAAAGATTCATTAGTTTCTTTGTCAGACATAGTTTTACAGAATAGACGAGGTCTTGGCATGGCTTTTCTTAAAGATGGGGGACTTTGTGTTGCTCTTAAAGAAAAATGCTGTTTTTATTCAGATAAAACTGGACTAGGTACAGCATAACATACAAAAGGTTAAAAATAATCTGGAGGAAAGGAAAAGAAATAGAGAAAAACAGGAATCCTGGTATCAGAGTTGGTTTTCTACTTCTCCTTGGTTATCCACACTATTTCCTAGTTTGTTGGGCCCTATTATAGGGATATTATTGCTTTTATCTTTTGGCCCATGGGCCTTTGCAAAACTAACCAGGTTTGTTAAGACTCAGGTGGATACAATGATGAGAAATTCTGTTGCTGTTCATTACCATCGCCTGAACATCCATGATTCCATAGAGAACCTCGAGACTCCAGATGCAGAATGTGCACTTACCTTGTCTAATCTTATTAATCCCCCTCCTGAACCCTGGAACCCTTGGGACAGGATCTTTGGTAGAAAAAATAAATTGAAACATGTCTCACGACCCTACAGCCCTCCCTCTTAATCCCAGAAGCTCCTTACAGTCTTTTCATTTAAGATTCACGCAGAGACCCAATGATGGGAATATTGTGGAGCCCTCCCCTGAACAGCACATCATACAGAGGCCGTACAGGCCAGCTCAACATGGCATGATGGCAGGGGACGATGATTGCCCTCTACATAGCCTAAGACAGGGATCCTGCGATTATAGACCTGCTTACTTGGTCTTGCTGAGGAGTTAAAAAAAGGGTGGGGGGTCATATGTTAGGGGCAATTTTAGGCCTCTTCTTCCTCATGGGGCCTTGAAGTATAACCGTGAGACATAACTCAATGTAATTAAAACATTGAGTGCTAATCTTAGAGACCCAAGGTCCTAAAAGCACCATAAAGTGCCTCCCTTTTCTGTAGCTTATCGCTAATGTTCTAACCACTGACCTTGCAAAGCTGCCAAAGCTGCTGAGTCCCTCCTTCCCTTCCCTCTCCCTCTGCCCAAGTGCAGCCGAACAACTACTTAAGATGGAAAGCTGCTTCAATAAACTGAGACCTTTACAATGCACCCTGCTTGGTCTCGTTCTTGTCTCCCCCCGTGTCTTTCAGATAGCACCTCTTCAGGACCCTGGATAGCTGAACCACTGGCAGGGTACACCTGGGCCTTAAAAGATCAGATCAGCACCCATGGATGAATGAATCTTGAATACCATGAATGTTGAAACACTTGACTATGGTACTGAAGCATAGGTAGGAGAAGCAATATTCAATCGCAGGAAATGACATCAGAATAAAAGATGTTTTAATTGTGGTAGAATTTGACATCTGAAAAAATATTGTAAACAATGGATTTCTAGGAATATTACCTCCTCTGGGAATGGCAGAATTGGGAGGATTGAGTCCCCAGGTATATGTAGGAGGTGTGGCAAAGGTTGACATTGGACCAATGAATGTAGGTCAATGACAGATAGACAAAGCAATACAAAACCATTGGGAAATGCAGGTCCCCATGTCCAATGTGGTCCAGTCATTCCCTGTTACTGTGGAGAAAATGTCTTGCCTGGAAAATTAAAAAATCCAATGCCTGCTCTAAAAAGCAATACTGGTCTGCAAATTGGAGGATGAGTAAGAAATCCAGTAGGACAGAAGAAACGTATATTTTGCCAGACTTCTACAAATGATCAAAAATCAAAGCTGAGAGTTTGTATAAAAGGCATTTTTATTGGAGGTTTATTAGATAAAGGCACGGATGTAAGTATCATTTCTCCAGAATCTTGGCATCCAAATTGGCCTTTTCAAGAGGTAGATGTTCAGTTCCTGGGTATTGGAACCCTATCTCAGGTGAAACAAAGCATGAGATGGGTTGAATGTATAGGGACAGAAGGGCAAATAGGAAGACTAAGACCATGTATAGCCAATATTGCAGTGAATTTGTGGGGTTGCTATCTATTGCAGCAATGGAATACTCAAATTAACACTCTTCTAGCCCTCAAAACATGTTTTTGAGGACAATATTAGAAGATATTACAGAAGACAGACACTAGCCATTCAGGCTATACAAGAATACAAAGCAATTGATAAATCTTCAGAGGCAACAACAGCCCTACATTTAAAATGGTTAACTGAGAAACCAATGGTTAAGCAGTGGCCTCTAGATGAGGAAAAGTTGCAGGTTTTAGAACAGCTGGTACAAAAGCAACTAGATGCTCGACATATAGAAGAATCTAACAGCCATTAGAATTCTCCTGCATTTGTTGCTAAAAAGAAATCTGTAAAACAGACAATGGTTACAGATCTAAGTGATATCAACAAGGTTATTCAACCTATGGGCCCTCCACAATCTGGAATTCTTCTGCCTTCTCTGTTACCAAAAGGATGGACTCTCATAGGTATTGATTTAAAGTATTGTTTCTTCACTATACCTTTACAACAAAAGGATAGAGAAAAGTTTGCCTTCATAGTTCCTACTTGTAATAATTCTCAGCCTACTAGAAGACATCAATGGACCGCCATCCCACAGCGAATGCTCAAAATCCCCACCCTGTGCCAATACTTTGTCAGCTAGCCATTGGAAATAATACTTAAGCAATTTCCTATGTCTATAATCTACCATTATATTGATGATATTTATTATATGATTCAAATACCGGTACTTTAAAAAGGATGTTTCAAGAAGAAAAGGAAATCTTGCCTAAATGGTGATTACAAATTGCTCCTGAAAAGATTCAAAGAGGAGATTCTGTTAATTACCTATACTTCACAATAGCCTTACAGAAAATTAGAGCACAAAAGGCACACATTAGGAGAGACTGGTTATGGACGTTAATAACTTTCAAAGATTATTGGGAGACATTTTCAGTATACAATCAGCTGTTGGGATAACACCTGATCTTATAATTCAATTAAACAATACCTTAGATAGTGATAAAGACTTGAATAGTCCCAGAAAATTAATAGGTGAAGCAGAAAAGGAATTGGAGATTGTTGAGGTGAAATTACAGGAGGCACATAGGGATAGGGTGAATCCAAATCTTAATTGTATTCTAGTCATATTGCCTTTCAGAATTTCTCCTATAGGAATTTTAATGCAGATGGAAGATATTACCTTAGAATGGATCTTTTTACCATATAAACCAAGTAAAAATTAAAAAATTATATGGAAAAAGTCTCTAAATTGATCATAAAAGGCAAATTGAGAATCTGTCAATTAGCAGGTATAGACCCAGCAGAAATTATAGTGCCTTTTACTGCAAATGAAATAAAAAGTTTATGTGAAGACAATGAACCCTGGCAAAGGGCTTGTGCTATTTTGGTGGTGGTGGGGAGGAGAAATTAATAGCAATTATCCCAAAAGTGATAAACTTAACGTTAGAAAGAGAATTTCTTGATTCTTCCACAAACTATACATGATGCACCAATAATTGGAGCCCGTACATTTTACACTGATGCAAATAAAACAGGGAAGGCAGGTTACAAAACATACAAATTAAGTAAGGTAGAACAAAGGACTTATAACTCTGTCCTGAAGGTAGAAATATATGCTATTATTATGGTACTAAGGGATTTGAAAGAACTTCTCAATATAGTTACTGATTCACAATATGCAGAAAGATTAGTGTTACATCTTGAAACTGCTGAATTTATACCAGATGATACAGAATTGACTTCATTGTTCATCCAGGTGAAGACATAATCAGGAATAGGCTTTGTCCTATATACAAGACACACATCTGATCCCAAATGGGTCTGGCAGGTCCTCTACTACAAGGTAACACAGAAATTGGTCAATTATTGATTGAAACTGTCTTACAGGCCTCTGAATTTTATGAAAAAATCATGTCAGTAGCAAAGTTTTTTTTTATTAAAAATTTCCATCTTCTTCCCTCCTCCTCCCCCTTCCCTCTCCTCCCTTCCACCTACACCCCCCACTCCCTCCCTCTCCAGGCCAAAGAGCCATCATGGTTCCCTTCACTATGTTAAGTCCAAGGTCCTCCCCTCTCCCCCTAAGTACAGGAAGGTGAGCAACCAAACTGACAGTGCTCACAGTGAGCCCGTCCATGCTGTAGAGTCCAAGCCCATCACCTTTGTCCTTGGTTTCTCAGTCCTCCTCCACCGTCAGCCACATTCAGCGAGTCTGGTTTGGTCACCTGTTCCATCAGTCCCATTCCAACTGGACTTGGTGATCTCCCGTTAGTTCTGTCCTACCGTCTCAATGGGTGAATGCACCCCTCTCGGTCCTGACTTCCTTGCTCATGATCTCCCTCCTTTTGCTCCTCATCAGGACCTTGGGAGCTCAGTCTGGTTCTCCAATGTGGGGCTCTGTCATTTTCTCCATCCATCGCCAGGTGAAGGTTCTATGGTGCTATACAAGGTATTCATGAGTATGGCAATAGAATCTGGACATTTCTGGCTCCCTCTCCTCAGCTGTCCAAGGAACTGGCTGGGGGCATCTTCCTGGACACCTGGGAACCCCTCTAGAGTCAAGTCTCTGCCAACCCTAGAATGGTTCCCTTAATTAAGATATATAATTCCCTGTTCCCACATCCACTCTTCCTATATCCCAACCATCCTATTCCCCCAAGTTCTCCCCATCCTCCCCTTCACACTTTTCTTTCCCCATCTCTTCTTCCACCATCCCACCCCACCCCCAAGTTCCCAATTTTTGCCCAGCAATCTTGTCTACTCAATATCCAGGAGGATAACTATATGTTTTTCTTTCGGTTCACCTTCTTATTCACCATGACTTCCTGTGTGGGTTTTTTTTCTTTGTTTGTTTTGCTTTGTTTTTAGCTAATCTACTTTTTATAGGCTTCTTCTCTCTCTTTAACTTTTTATTTGGTGTTTGAGACAGGGTCTCACTATGTAGCTCAGGCTGGCCCCAGGCTCACACACCCACACTTCTGGAGTACTTCGATTTCAAGTGTACACCAGTGCACCCATGTTATTTATTTGGAAAAAAATGGCTATAAGCAGTAACACCCACTGTGTTGTAGGATATAATATTGCTTTTTTGAGTCACTCAGGTCCCCTGTGTAACAACAGTTTCAAAACCTATCTAATCCATTGGCAGAAAGTATTGGACTGACTCCTGTAATAAAGAGTAATATTTCATAACCTTATTCACTAAAAAGATGAATATTTAAAATATTTGATTTTTTTTGAAAACACATCATTTTAAAGAAAAAGTGAGCAACACCAAAAGAAAAAAAAAAAAGAAAAAACAGACACATAAATAACAAAGATGTAAGAGGTTGGAGAAAAATCTCAGATACCTGTGAGTGCAGACAAATGACCTAATATTTTCATGAGTGAAGTGTTAAAGGGAGTGGAGAAAGTGTGGGGTGGAACACGTACCAGATGGATGGAAACAATTGAAATCTGGCAGAAGACAAACAGGGTCTCTATGCTGTGTTAATCTGAAATATAGTAGAGCACAAACCCACAGCCAGGCAAATTACACTCACACTTCTGAATAGTAAACACATAAAATCAAGAAGGCAGAGCAAAAAATAATACTTGACCTGTAAGAGAAAAAGGTGCGTGGAAGATCCTGGATTTCGCGTCAAAATCTGCGGCAGCTTGGGACTGTGGAGGTGGCTCAGGTTAAGAGGACTTGTTCTCTTGCAGAGGACCCGGGTTTGGTTCCCAGCACTCACTGGTGCTGGCTCACAATCACTAGCAACTCCAGTTCCAGAGGATCTGACTTCTTCCCACCTCTGAGGGTTCAGGAAACACAGGGGGGTGCGTGTACAAACACAGAGACAGAACACTCATACACTCAAAAGCCAGGAGCAGATGAACCCAGAAGCAGACGCTGTTGCTGTAACTCATGGTGCACGGAATGCCCAGTGGCTGAGCATCTTTGAAAAATATTATTTTTATAACAATGGTGAATCAGCAGATCTATAAAACCACACCAAAATATGAACACAAATTCCTTCCTTCAACACATAGAAAATATCATGTGTGAAACTAGGCACCTAGGAAATATTCAGGATTTTCTGTCATTTTGTTATGAAAATAACATAATTTACATTTCTCTTATTCCATAGTTCACTTTCCTTTATTTTCATTATTTTTCTTTGTGATATCAGGCCATATACATTCTCTATCCTTTATATTTATATGTTGGGATATGTTTCAGGATCCTCATGTTAGTATTTTTTTTCTTATAACATAAATTGTGTTTCTCTTAAACCAATACTTAACATCTCCATTTTGAAAGAAATCCGTTGTTGAAATTCTGTCTCCTGTGATTTCCTGATCTCCTTTAATTTTATCTATATTTTAGTGTGTCCTTGACCTTAATTACTCAAACCCCAATGACCAATTTTTAGTCTCTTGGTTTATATAAATTAAACACACAAACATAATATTAACATCTTGCAATTATATACAAGGGAGTACATGTAGCATTTGTCTTTATCGACCAGGTTGACTTCACTCAGCATATTTTTCCAGTTCAATCCACTTATCTATATATTATTCAGTTCATATTTTACTACAGCTTATTTTTCCAATGTTTATACAACCAACATTTCTATTATATATTTCCCCTGTGCTGGAAATATATGTTTTTTCCATCTTCCAGCCCCTATGAATTGAACACCAATAAACATGGACACATAACTCACTCTTTAATAAGATATAGAGTCATTGAACACATGCTTTGGAAGGATATGATTGGGACACAGCATAGTTTTATTGATTAATTTTTTTTCATTCTTCCAAAGCGAGCCAGTTCGCTTTATTTATTCAGTGATGTGCACGATAATAAAGGGTCAGACACAAAGTTCTCAGTCGAAAGGAGCAAGATTTATCTCAGGAGTTAAGAGGCAAGGACACCAGGTCAAAGAGCTCAGTTAGGCAGAGAATAGACAGCTTCCATCATAATCACAACAAGAGACTGTGTGGACATAGGGATGCCCTGAAGCTTTATTCTGCAGAGTGCTTTCCAGTCCAGATCTTGTCCTCTCCCCTCCAGCAGTTTGTAAGTAACAGAGACGCGTACCCGTATGGTTGGTTGCACAACACCAAGGAGAGGTAGAAGATGCAGCTGTCCTCTCACAGGGAAACCCCTTAGAGACTTTAGGGGGAAAAACAAGGCTTTTGTCATCCAAAAGTAATTAGCTGCAGTGTACAAAACCTTTTGAGAGCAGAATGCATACAGACATGAGAATTATAATTGACACAAATCCAGAATCAGGAAATTCTTATAGAGAGGCACGTGCTCACTGTACCTTATAAAGTTTCCTCAGAGATGGAGATCTGAGATCATACAGTAGAAAATATGTTACACTTCATACAAAAATTCTGAACATATTTTAAAAAGGCTTGGATAACAGACAAGAAGACAATTTTGAGAACCCGTTAATTTCTAGAATGCTCAGAGGGTCACACGTCCTCAGAACCCTGGCTCTTATTGTAGGCGATGCCAATGCGAGCACTGTCCCAGGGATGTTCGGGGAAAACCAGAAGAAGATTCCAGCAAATGAGCAAGGAAGTGGGGAGTGAGCCAAGCACACACACCCTGCTTAACAAATGGAAGACTATGAATCAAAGCCAATGGTGAGCATACATCAAGGACATTGACGCTGATGAGTCTTTATGAGTTTGGTGATAAACATCAAAACTAGAAAGCCAGGAAAACAAGTGTGCAAATAAGAATGGCTGAAAGGAGAGACAGGAGAGACACAGCCCTGAAGATAAGACTGGAAAGGTAAAGGTTCCCTAACTGCATGCCTCAGTCCACCTCAGTGTATACTTTTTCTTACAATATCCTCAATAATTTAAAGATCAGTTATTCCCCACACCCCTGTGTTGGCATCTTTCCCCCACTTGCTTTAGACTCTGGGTTATTTGGTAAGATTTTTGGTAATGGTGTGTCATAACCATCAGCCATTTTTCATCTTCATAACCTTTAAGCCCTGGGGCCTCACTTGAAAAGCGCTTTCGCCGTGGGTCTGATCCCTAGGTCAACATTTATCTAAGCATGTCTGCAAACGTTCTGTCACAGGGAACGGGAGAGTGTTGAGCAAACTGTCCTCGACAATCAGCTCCGCTTCAGGGACTGGCAGCCTTCCAGTTCCGGAGGCAGTGTCTCCAGGTTGTTCCCGACGAGCTCGAGGTGGGTGAGGTTGGGCAGCTCCCCCACCAGCGGGGACAGATCTGTCAGGCTGTTTCTCCCCAGCAGCAGACACTGGAGCTTCTGGCACTGGAACAGCCAGTCCGGTAGCATATCAGCATTGTTGTTGGTCACAGCGAAGTACTGCAGGTTGGTCAGGTACTGGATCTCCTCTGGAATGAAGGTCAGATGGTTATAGCTTAATTCCAAGTAGTGCAGTTTGGTGCATAGAAAGAGCTGCAAGGGCAGGCTCTCGATGTTATTGTGACCCAGGAACAGCTGCTCCAGGTTGGACAGCGCCCCAATCTGGGCAGGGATGTAAGCCATGTTATTGTGCTAGAGCTTCAGGCAAGAAAATCTCGGAAGGTGCTGGAAGCTGATGATCTCCTCCACTGTCTTCAGGTTGTTTTCCTTCAGGTCCAGCTCTTGCAGGTTGTTCAGGCTGAAAATGGAATGTGGGATGCGTTCAAGATCGCATCTGAGAAGCTCCAGGCTTTTCAGGTTGACCATCTTCTTCAAGTTGTTCAGAACAACCAGTTTGCTTCCGTCGTTATCGAGGGACAGCTTCTGCAAGGAGGGCAGCAGGTCTGTCACCACCTGGGGGATGAAGGACAGGCTGCTCTTCAGGTAGAGGGTCCTCAGGTTCTTCAAGTCCTAAAAGCATGTTGCTCATGTGCTCCGGGAGAACGCAGCCTGACAGGTACAGTTCCCTGAGGTTCTTCAGGTGGAACACCCAGCGGGGGATCTTGCCCATTTCGGTAAATTTCAGGCAGAGGATTTTCAAGTTCTCCTCGAGGAAGGTCAGGGCAGGATGGTCGATGACCAGGGATGAGTGGTATATGTGAAGTTCCCTGAGATGACAATCTGAGAGATGGTGGCCGGCAGCTTGACCTCCAGGAAGAGTTCCAGGCTCAGCACCTCCATCTCTGTTAACTCAAAGACGTTGTCGGGAAGGCTGCTGAGCATGAAAAGATGCAGCTCCACCTTGTCCTGGGAGTTTTTCACGAGCTTGCTTTTTAGTTTCTTGACAGTCCACTCGTTGTTGAGGTTGATCTGCTTCAGCTTGTTCTCGCTGACCTCTGACAGGAAGATGGAGAAGCGTTTCAAGTACAGAGAGTTGTACTGGTCGGCCAGATGCAGGATGAAGGCAAAGTCTTTCTTGACATCGGGAATGTCACTATAGTTGCTTTTCTCTTTGAGTGCCTCAAAGGAATACTGCTTCAAAGAGCTCCTCAGCATCCACCGCAAGCTATAAGAGGAGGTCAGGCCTTAAAGGATCACGAAAATGACGTAAAACGAAACCAGGATCTTAAAGATTTCCACCAAGGAGTAGACACACTGATAGCGCTTATAGCCTGTGAATGCCTGCACATCGATCAAACAGTCGATTTCAAGAGTTATACAGCTTAAAAAGTATGGAGCGTAAGCTATAATGAGGACAAACAAGATGACTTTGACGATTATCTGCTTCAGGTACACCCGATAAATGATGTCCCTCTGCTCCACGTGCAGACGGAACCTCTTCACTTTCTCAAAAACGGCTTTGGCCTGTTCACCCTCCTTCTTGTCCAGGACACTGGAAGTCGGACTTTCTATGCCCGGTGACTCCAAGCCCGGATGTGAGTAGGGCAATGACTGCTTGCTGGCATCAGCATCTGCAGAACCCCCTGAGGCTGAGAGCAAGGTTTTGGACTTGGAGTATTTCAGGGGCCTCACTGACTGTTCAGCCACGGTTTCCGACAGGGCACTTATGGTCCACAGAGAATCGAAGCACTTCTGAAGGATGGCCACAAAGTGCTCCAACCTGGACCTAGTGTTGGGGTAGTGGAGCCAGAAGTTGCTGCAGGCTGCGAAGATGAGCTTGTGCAGAAGCACCAGGTAGGGGAAGAACTTGGCGAACCAGTGTAGTTGCTTCTCGTAGCAGACGGCATCGATGTAAATCAAATTGAGGGCAGAAATCAACAAAATAGAAACACAGAAAACAATCCAAAGAATCAATGAAACAAGAAGCTGGTTCTTGGAGAAAATCAACAAGATTGACAAACCCTTAGCCAAACTAATCAAACGGCAGAGGGAGAACACGCAAATTAACAAGATCAGAAATGAAAAGGGGGACATAACCACAGACACAGAGGAAATTCAGAAAATCATTAGATCTTACTACAAAAGCCTGTATGCCACAAAATTGGAAAATGTAATAGAAATGGACAGTTTTTTAGATAAATACCATATACCAAAGTTAAACCAGGACCAGGTAAATGCTCTAAATCGTCCTGTTAGTCGCGAAGAATTAGAAACTGTTATCAGAAACCTCCCTACCAAAAAGAGCCCAGGACCAGATGGTTTCAATGCGGAATTCTACCAGAACTTCCAAGAAGACCTAATACCTATACTCCTTAAGGTATTTCATAATATAGAAACACAAGAGTCACTGCCAAATTCCTTCTATGAAGCTACAGTTACCCTGATACCTAAACCACACAAAGACTCAACCAAGAAAGAGAATTACAGGCCAATCTCACTCATGAACATTGACGCAAAAATTCTCAATAAAATACTGGCAAACCGAATCCAAGAACACATTAGAAAAATTATCCATTACGATCAAGTAGGTTTCATCCCAGAGATGCAGGGCTGGTTCAACATACGAAAATCTATTAATGTAATCCATCATATAAACAAACTGAAGGAAAAAAACCATATGGTCATCTCATTAGATGCTGAAAAAGCATTTGACAAAATTCAGCACCCTTTTATGATAAAGGTCTTGGAGAGATTAGGGATACAAGGGTCATTCCTAAATATAATAAAAGCTATTTACAGCAAGCCGACAGCTAACATCAAATTAAACGGAGAGAAAGTCAAGGCTATCCCACTAAATTCAGGAACACGACAAGGCTGTCCACTCTCTCCTTATCTCTTCAATATAGTGCTTGAAGTTCTAGCAATAGCAATAAGACAACATAAGGGAATCAAGGGGATTCAATTTGGAAAGGAAGAAGTTAAACTTTCATTATTTGCAGAAGATATGATAGTATACATAAGCGACCCCAAAAACTCCACCAAAGAACTCCTACAGCTGATAAACTCCTTCAGTAACGTGGCAGGATACAAGATCAACTCCAAAAAAATCAGTCGCCCTCCTATACACAAAGGATAAGGAAGCAGAGAGGGAAATCAGAGAAGTATCACCTTTCACAATAGCCACAAATAGCATAAGATATCTGGGAGTATCGCTAACCAAGGAAGTGAAGGATTTATTTGACAAGAACTTTAAGTCTTTGAAGAAAGAAATTGAAGAGGATACCAGAAAATGGAAGGATCTCCCCTGCTCGTGGATTGGGAGGATCAACATAGTAAAAATGGCAATTCTACCAAAAGCAATCTATAGATTCAATGCAATCCCAATCAAGGTCCCATTAAAATTCTTCACAGAGATTGAGAGGACAATAATCAACTTTATATGGAAAAACAAGAAACCCAGGATAGCCAAAAAAATCTTATACAATAAAGGTTCTTCTGGAGGCATTACCATCCCTGACTTCAAACTCTATTACAAAGCTACAGTATTGAAAACGGCTTGGTATTGGCATAATAACAGAGAAGTTGACCAATGGAATCGTATAGAAGACCCGGATCTTAAACCACAAACCTATGAACACCTGATTTTTGATAAAGGAGCCAAAAGTACACAATGGAAGAAAGAGGGCATCTTCAACAAATGGTGCTGGCATAACTGGATGTCAACCTGTAGAAGAATGAAAGTAGATCCATATCTATCACCATGCACAAAACTCAAGTCCAAATGGATTAAAGACCTCAATATTAATTTGAACACATTGAGCTTGATAGAGGAGAAAGTGGGAAGTACTCTACAACAAATGGGCACAGGGAACCGTTTCCTATGCATAACCCCAGCTGCACAGACTTTAAGGGCAACATTGAATAAATGGGACCTCCTGAAGTTGAGCAGCTTCTGTAAAGCAAAGGACATTGTCACTAAGACACAAAGGCAGCCTACTGACTGGGAAAAGATCTTCACCAACCCTGCAACTGACAAAGGTCTGATCTCTAAAATATATAAGGAACTCAAGAGACTAGACGGTAAAATGCCAATTAACCCAATTAAAAAATGGGGCGCTGAACTGAACAGAGAATTCTCAACAGAAGAAGTTCGAATGGCCAAAAGACACTTAAGGTCATGCTCAACCTCCCTAGCTATCAGGGAAATGCAAATCAAAACAACTTTGAGATATCATCTTACACCTGTCAGATTGGCTAAAATCCAAAACACCAATAATAACCTTTGCTGGAGAGGTTGTGGGGTAAGGGGCACACTCATCCATTGCTGGTGGGAATGCAAACTTGTGCAACCACTTTGGAAAGCAGTGTGGCGGTTTCTCAGGAAATTCGGGATCAACCTACCCCAGGACCCAGCAATTCCACTATTGGGAATCTACCCAAGAGATGCCCAATCATACAACAAAAGCATATGCTCATCTATGTTCATAGCAGCATTATTTGTAATAGCCAGATCCTGGAGACAGCCTAGATGCCCTTCAGTGGAAGAATGGATGAAGAAACTGTGGAATATATACATGCTAGAATACTACTCAGCGGTAAAAAACAATGACATCTTGAATTTTGCAGGCAAATGGATGGAAATAGAAAACACTATTCTGAGTGAGGTAACCCAGACCCATAAAGATGAACATGGGATGTACTCACTCATATTCGGTTTCTAGCCATAATTAAAGGACATCGATCCTATAAATTTGGGATCCTTGAGAAGATAATAAGAAGGTGAACTCCCAAAAAAAGATATAGTAATCCTCCTGGATATTGGAAGTAGACACGATCGCCAGGCAAAATTGGGAACTTGAGGGTTGGGCAAGACTGGGCCAAGGGAAGATAGGGAGAGAAAAGTGTGAAGGGGAGAGCGGGGGGAGCTCGGAGGAATGGGGTGCTTGGGATATAGGATGGGTGGATATGAGAGCAGGGAAGCATATATCTTAATTTAAGGAGCTACCTGAGGGTTGTCAAGAGACTTGACCCTAGAGGGGTTCCCAGGTTTCCAGGGAGACGCCCCCAGTTAGTTCCTTGGGCAGCTGAGGAGAGGGAGCCTGAAAAGGCCAGTTCCTATAGCCATACTGATGAATTTCTTGCATATCACCATAGAACCTCCACCTGACGATAGATGAAGAAAATGACAGAGCCCCACATTGGAGCACCGGACTGAGCTCCCAAGGTCCTGATGAGGAGCAGAAGGAGCGAGAACATGAGGGAGAAAGTCAGGAACGAGAGGGGTGCGTTCACTCATGGAGACGGTGGGACAGAACTAATGGGAGATCACCAACTCCAGTTGGAATGGGACTGATGGATCATGCGACCAAACCCATCTCTCTGAGTGTGGCCAACAGCGGGGGCTGACTGAGAAGCAAAGGACAATGGCTCTGGGCTCTGATTGTTCTTCATGGACGGGCTCTGTGGGAGCCTTCTCAGCTTGGTCGATCACCTTCCTGGACCTGGGGGGAGTTGGGAGGACCTTGGTCTTAGCATAGAGTGGGGAACCCTGATGGCTCCTTGGCCTTGAGAGGGAGGGAGGGGAGGTATGGGTGGAGGGGAGGGGAGGGAAGGGGGAGAAGGAGGGGAGGGAAGGGGGAGGAGGAGGGGAGGGAGGGGGGAGGAGGAGAGAAGGAGAGGGAAATTTTTAAGTATAAAAAAAATAAACCATGAGAAAAAAAAATAAAAAAAGCTTTGCATTGTGGGATCAGGAAAAAAAAAAAAAAGAAAGGAATACTGTTGCCGGTGGAGGTTGTTCTGGATGCGCAGCGGCAGCACCAGTGGCATGCCCGAGTTAGAGGATGCATTCTCGCTGGCTTTCAGGAGGTCCCAAGGCACGGTGCAGTGGTTGTCGAACTCCACCTTGCAGGGAAGACAACACAGGACCCTTCTCTGGGTTAGCTGCAGCGCACCAGCCAGCATGGCCGCCAGCAGCATGATGCGGGTGATGTAATACCAGAAGACGTCCCACCATGGCTTCAGGATGTGATAGGATGACTGGGCATCTGCTAAGTACTTGAGCTCTGATAGTGTGATCATGACTCCCTTGTAGAGAACAGGAATGTTATAAAGAAATTAATCAAATCAACCACGCTTCAATGAGGAGGTCTACAACTTTTGAAGTTTCTTAAACATACCATCTCTGAGTTTGTCTTCATTCCTATGAATGCTGGTCAGCTGGAAACTCTGCAATTAGTTTTGATCTGAGGAATTCCTTGATGCCCAGAGCCCCCCCCCCCCCACCTCCCGCGCTGCCCGGCCAGGGCATGCCAAGCAGCCAGCACTCTCACTCAGCCAGAGACTCTTATTGATTAATTTTTGTGAAAATCTACACACTGACTTCCCAAGTAACTACACTAATTTATTTTTACCTCAACCTGTAAACAATCTTGCTCCAGTTCATGCCTGCATTTGCTATACTTTATTTTCTTGCTAATAATCATTCTCAGGTAAAAAAAAATACATTAATTTTCTGAGAAACTGCAACTCTGATTTGCAAAGAAGTTGTTCAAGGTTGCATTCCTACCAGCAATGGATGATTGTTTCCTTTACTCCACATCCTCTCCAGCATAAGCTCTCATTGGTGTTTTTGATCTTAGCCATTCTGACAGGTGTGAGATGGTATCTCAAAGTTGTTTTGATTAGCATTTCCCTGATTACTAAGGATGTTTTAAACATTTCTTTAAGTATCTTCTGGCCATTTGAGATTCTTCTGTTGAGAATTCTCTGTTTAGTTCAGTACACCATTTTTAAATAGGTTATTTAGAATTTTAACGTCTAATTTCTTCAGCTCTTTATATATTTTGGGGGTCAGTCCTTTGTCTGATTTTGGGTTGGTAAAGATCTTTTCCCATTCACTAGGCTGCCTTTTTGTTTTATTGACCATGTCCTTTGCTTTACAGAAGCTTCCCAGTTTCAGGAGGTCCCATTTATTTATTTTGCTATTAGTTTCTGTTTTATTGGTATTATATTTAGGAAATGGTTCAGTTATGCTCATAGCTGCTTTAATTTTTAACAGCCAAATCTGGAAACAGCCTAGATGCCCCTCAATCAAAGAATGAATAAATAAAATGTGACATAGTTACACATTACTCAGTGGTAAATATAATGACATCTTACATTTTGCATGCAAATGGATGGAATCAGACAAACCTATTGTGAGTGAGGTAATCTAGAACCTAAAAACTGAATGTTGTATGTACTCACTCATAAGTGGATACTAGCTATACACAAAGGACATTTGCCCTATAGTTTATGCCCCTAGAGAAGTTAAATAATAAGGTGAACCCAAAGAGAAACATATATAGTTCTACCTGTAAGTTAGAAACAGAGATTGCCTGACAAAATTGGGAGCATGGGGTTGGGATAAGAAGAGAAGAGGAGGGGTCAAGGGGAATGCTGATAAGAATCTGAGGAAATAGGATAGTTGAGATGGAGGAAGGACAGACATGGGAACAAGGAGAAGAATGTCTTGATTGAGGGAGTAATTGTGGGGTTAACAGAAACCTGGTTTAGAGAAATTCCCATGAGTACAAAAGAATGACCCCGGCTAAAATCCTAAGGAATAGAGGAGAAGGGGATTTATCTTCACTTGTCCTGTAGTCAGACTGATGAATATCTTAAATATCACTATAGAACCTTCATCCAGCAACTGACTGAAACAGAGGCAGAGACCCACATTGGCGCATTGGACTGTGTTCCCAAAGTCCAGCTGAAGAGTGGAAGGAAGGAAGATATGAGCAAGGAGGTCAATACCATGATGGGTTCACCCACTGAACAGTCTACCTGAGCTAATGGGAGCTCACCAACTCCAACTAGATTTGGAAGAAAAGAACATATTACCAAACTAGTTCCTCTGGATGTGATTGTCAGTTGCATTGATGGAGAAGACTGAGAGGCCACTGGCAGCGGCACCAGAACTTATCCCTACTGCATGTATGTACTTCCTTTTTGTGATCCTATTCTCTTTGGATGATTAACTTGCTCAGCCCAGAAATAGAGGGAGGGCCTTGGAACTTCTCTAAAGCAATGTGCTTTAACCTCTTTGAGGATTAGATGGGGTGGGGTGGGAGATTATGTGAAGGGAATGGGAGTTGAAGACTTTAGTTGTAGAGCATAGAGAAACCCATATTGAACTTAACAGGAAATTCTCCCTGATGGTTAAATTCTTTATTGCAGAAAGGTGGTATGGAGTCTGACGGTATAAAAAAGACATCAAAAAATCTTACACAGTAGCAGACCACACGGTCTGCAATATCAGCCTTCAGCTAATATGTATCCAAGTGCCTAGTAGTTATATAATAGCATGCTATTTTCTACTTGGATTTGTGGTAAGATTCATGGGGAAGGATTCATCTTTGTTAAACATATCAAACATTACCCATGGCTGGGGATGACATCCTACCTAGTCGATTCTAGTTGTATTACTAATGGTCATGTTGTCAAACTGTCATATAAATACGTATGTCTATTCCCAATAAGTTGATGCTGCTTTTAGCCTTGATATCAGAAGTTTCTTTACAATGTGTGTAATGATTAGTGCATATATCCATGAGTGATGGAGGAGTGTCTATGTGTTACTTTTATTAATAAAAACTGCCTTGGCCCTTTAAGAGAACAGAAAATTAGGTGGAGTAAACAGAGCAGAATTCTGGGAAAGAGAGGGGAGATGCTTCAGGCAGTCGCCATATGTAGTCACCATGATTCTCCTCTCTGAGATGGATGCAGGTTAAGATCTCTCCTGGTAAGCCGCCCCTTGTGGTACTACACAGATTTCTAAATATTGGTTAAAGCAAGATATGAGAATTAACCAATAAGAGGCTGAAACTAATGGGCCAGGCAGTATTTAAAGGAATACAGTTTCCGTGTAATTATTTTGGGTAAAGCTAGCCCCATGGAGGGACACAGCCCTGCCACTCTTTCTACACATGAGTGTTCAAAATTCTGTACAGTCTCCAGCACAAGACTTGAACAAATCTAGGCAACCACAAAGACAGACTGGGAGCCTGTGAAATAGATGAACAGGTAATGGTGTCTAGTGGTTGTCTTGGCAATATAATTTTGATTGCTTGCAGCCACATGGTAAATAAGAAAATTTTATTTCTTTAATTGCCCTCAGGATTTGATGCATCTACTTTGGTGCTTGTGTGTGCTGCTCTCACTATTGAATAAAGTACACAGTATTTATATTATTATAACATGATGGAAAAGGTCCCCTAAGAACACATACAAAGCTGAGAGTCTCTTTGCTTTTCATGATTAATGAGGAAATTATTATCACTTTTCTTTATGATATATCTATAGTTTCGCTATGTACTAGTGAATGAATATACTTGTATATGTACATGAAACACTGATTGGAGTTACTATGTTAATGAAATATAAGAGGTTAAGATTTTGGAAAGATATTTATGTTGTTACTACCTCTGAAAAGTCACCAAATACATCCCAAAAGATAGAAACTTATAGTAGTATCAAAGAGTTCCACAATAGATTGGAATGAAGTATAACAAAGGTTAACTTCTTTGGGGGTAAACTCTTAGTAAGGATAGAGATGCACAGTCCTCTGATTATGCTGAGAACTGAAACCAAATCAAGAAAATAGGGAGCTGCACATGCTTTGTATCTGCACTTATAGTACAAGAGACCATTCCCAAAATTAGCTGGTATCTTAAAGTCTATTGGCTGATGGAGTTCCCACAACTTATGGAGGAGTCTGCTTTTTCTTCCTGGCCAACCAGAACCAAAATAGTGACACAGATACTGTATTAATTAAAATACTGATTGGGCCATTAGCTCTAGCTTCTTATTGGCTAAATCTTATATTTTAATTTAACCCATTTCTACTAATCTGTATATCACCATGAGGTCATGGATTACCAGCAAAGTTTTGGCATGTCTTACTCTAGGGTGTTTCCATGGCATCTTACTCTAACTCAGCCTTCTTCTTCCCAACACTCAATTTAGTTTTCTCAGCCTAATTCTCTTCCCCTACAGCTCTGAAATAGGTCCAAGGCAGTTTCTTTATTAATCAATGAAAGCAACACATAAACAGAAGGACCTCCTAAACCACACAACAATATACAATAATGGGAACCTGTACATATGAAAGTTCTAAAATATATTAATCAAGCAATAGTATCTTATGGCATGATTTCACCATATGTGAGGGAGTTGATAAAGACATGGGCTTCAAAAAATAAGGTTATTCCAGATAAATGGCTTCAACTAGTCTCAGATATACTAGAACATGGCACACAGCTTTAGTGAAAGAGTTTTTGAAGATAAGAAGCTAAAGCCCTTTAACATTAAAATAGAGTCAGAGGTATTGAAGCTTTCTGAGATCAGATTCTTATGAAGACCCTTATTCTGATCAAGATAGGCAAACTATATACAATAAATGTATCTTGTTCCTATGCCATAGAGCTATCTTGAATGCTTGGAAGAAGATTCAAGAACTAATAAAATAATTGAATCACATACTAAGGCTATACAAGGCCCAAGAAATCCTTTTTAGTTAATCTTTATAAAGATTATCTAAAGTTGTATAGATAGGGGTAACATATCTAGAAGCCAGACGAGTACTCATTGAATCTCTGGCTTTTGAAAATGCTAATTTAGAGCACAAAAAGATACTTTAGCTTTTAAATATAGATCAGCACCAACTGATGAATGGATTCTACACAAGCCAGTATTGAGTCCTTTGAGTATATCACTGAGGAGTTTTATCTACCAGCCCAGGTCAGAAATGGGATTGGAATATCAGCTCTAGGAATTGGAATCTAAATGAAGCCACCTGGGTTTGGGGCAAGAACTCACACTTTCTGCTCCTTTCCTGCCATGCCTGTCATTGCTGCCACTACACCAGAGGAGTCAGCCATGAACAACATAAGATATTGACCCATTAATCAACTGATTGGGACAAATAGAGGCTTGGAAAATTCAGGGTTCCTCTAGGAACCTGACTTAGGTCCTCTGCATATGTGTTATGGTTGAGTAGTGTGGAGTGTTTGTAGGATTACTAATTGGGAGTAGATATTATCTCTGACTCTTTTGTGTACTTACAGTACCCCCTTTCTTCCTACTGAGTTGTCTAATCAAGACTTTATGTAATGGTATGTTCTTGGTCTTATTGTAGCTTACTGTGCCCCATTTGTTGAATATCCCTGGCATTCCTCCTCTTTTCTCAGAAAAAGCAAATAGAGTTACACTGGGGAAAAGGGGTAAGTATGGTGAAGAGCCTGTGGGGAAGAGGACCTGTCATCATCATTTATGGGGCAGCAATGTTTAAACAAGCAAGGACAGCTCACTTACTGCAATTCTCCAGTTGGTCTTAACCTGGGCAGGTTGTGAATTCTCAAAATTTAGCAGACTTTGAAATTTCCTGTCACCACCATCATCGTTGCCACCTCCTTCTGCGTATCAATCTGATAACCATGTTACAAATTAGAACTATTGCCTAAGGCGAGAAATATTTTGTGAGCTTAGGTCCTGATGTTACACCCAAGCATCTGCATGGAGCTGAGTGAAGGTGAATGGGATGTATTCTTCAGACAGGAATAAGACTCAGACCTCAGCATCCTGCGACTTGACCCAAGTGTCCTCTGCATCCAACTTCTCCAGCTTGAGTACGTCCTTAACTAAAATATTCCCTCCTCATGAATATGCAAATTACCTGAATCAATTATGATAAATACAGGGATATGCACACCCAGACCAACATATAGTTATTTTCCTCTCTATGGTCACTGAGCATGGAGGTCTTCACTGTAGGTTGGAGAAGGATCATTCTCTTCCTCATGTCAACAATTACATGTAAAAGATTTTCCAGTTCTAAACTCTCAGAAGGAAGAGGGTGTAAAGTAAAAATGACACCTAAAATGACTTTTCTCCACAGGTGTTCACATCCAAGTCCAGCTGAAGGAGTCTGGGCTGAGTTGGGAAAACCTGGGGCCTCAGTGAATTGTCCTGTAAGATTTATTTCTATACATTCACCTACTACTTTATTACCTGGGTGAAGCAGAAGATTGCACGAGGCCTTGGGTGGACTGGATGAATTGATCCTGAAGACGATGAAACTAAATATGCTCAAAGTTTCCAGGGACAGACCACACTGACTGCAGACACATCCTCTATTACAGCCTACAAAGAGCTCAGCAGCAGCAGCAGACTCTGCAGTCTATTACTGTGTGAGACACAGTGTTGCAGCCACATTCTAAATGTGTCAGAAGCCCAGGAGGAGTAGGGATGGAGATGAAAGAAAATATTAGACTAGAGGCTTGCTCATAAATAATCATCTGAGTGGCCATTTTCTGCCTCCTCCTCACAGTACTATAATTTTTCTATTTTTTCATATTACAAATGTAAATAATATGACCTGATTGAAACAGCCCTCGTGTATATCATACCATGACAATCTTTTCACCAGTGACCACCTCCATTGACAAGTTTGTTCCTTAATAAAAACAATAAAATCTGAAAGCTGTCATTTTTCATGGTCTCAGAAACATGTCCTACAGTCTCAAGTGTTAACAGAATGTGAACCCATACTGATAAAGCAACAACTCTCACAGGCCATTGCATACCTTGTGGTCACCTTTGTTCTAAAGTGTGTTTGGATTTTGGTCTCATGGAGTGCTCGTAGACTCCCTCCATCAGTGGAGCTGTGTATCAACTTCATCATCACTGGTGACCACTACAGATAGATCCTATAACACGTAAAGAAAATACTGTGTTTCATGGAGATGTGGAAAATAGCTATGCACAGCTCACCTATCATCCTTGAATTATCTGCTCAACATCACCTTAGGACACTGAAGACAGATGGGAAAGTCATAGTTTGGGCAATGTGTGTGAGCTCATATACAAACTTGCATTAGCTGATTGTCTAAACCAGCAGTTGGCACTGTAGATTCATCCACCAATGCCTGAGAACTAAAAGGTAGCAGAAGCTGATAAAGAAGTTGGTCACCAACTCCAGTTGGAATGGGACTGATGGAACATGCGACCAAACCGGACTCTCTGAATGTGGCCGACAGTGGAGGCTGACTGAGAAGCAAAGGACAATGGCGCTGGGCTCTGATTCTTCTGCATGGACGGGCTCTGTGGGAGCCTTCTCAGCTTGGTCGATCACCTTCCTGGACCTGGGGGGGGGAGTTGGAAGGACCTAGGTCTTAACATAGAGTAGGGAACCCTGATGGCTCCTTGGCCTGGAGAGGGAGGGAGGGGGAGTATGGGAGGAGGGGAGGGGAGGGAAGGGGGAGGAAGAGGGGAGGAGATGGAAATTTTAAATATAAAAAATAAACCATGAAAAAAAAAAGAAGTTGTGCACTGATTTCCTCTGTGGATTCCATTGTTGACATCATTACATTCAGAGACTGTGGAGTAGTTGTAATGTGAGATCCCTGAGTTAAAATACTTGAGAGCTTCTTTGTTTAATACAATCAATACATGAGGTCAAATTGTAATATATGAAACAAATTGGAATCCTATTGCCACTGGATAGGAAACAAGGCCATGAAGCACTCATTATTATAGCTTAAGAATATTTGGGCTACAGGATCATGGGAAATATTTTAGGGGAAATTGTGCCCAAAATACAGAGCTGATACCTCAGGTGTGTCCACAGTTCCGCAGACCACTTGTAATGAATGGATGACAGCAGTGTTTAGTGTTCTATGCTAGTGTCTTATGGGGGCAGGGTGGTCAAAGTATCTTCACAGCATCACAGTTATGATGGACTCTGAGGAGGATTAGATGGCCCATGAACCATTGACATGTGGGTCACATTAACAAACATGGATGTGATGACAATATTCTCAGTGTGACTGTAGATCTCTGTCTGCAAAGGTGCAATAATGGAACATGGAATGCATTTCCCCAGACAGGTTTAGGACTTGAAACTCACAATCCCACTGACTCAGAAAACCTTTGCCTTTCTGTGTCAAACAGATTCTGGCTTTGGTCTAAGGAATGTTCTTTCTCATTCATGTGTAAATTTCAGATGTTATGTTTGTAGATACAGTGATGTCTACCTACCACACAGTATCACATTAATATTCTCTTGCTCACTGTCCCTGAACACACAGGATCTCAGCACAGACTGCAGTTAAATCACCTTCAAGCTTTGTCAGCAGCTATAGGTAAGAGTGTTCCCAGACCTAGGCTTGGTGAGATGCTGGAATGAAGTGACAAAGGCATCCTTTCCAAACTGTTTACTCTCATGTTCAGCTACAGCAACCCGTGGCTGAACTGAGGAATCCTGGAGGTGAATTAAATATATCCTGCAAGGATGTTTACTCATGTCTTTTCCACTGGGTACTGCAGAAACCTGGACATGGGCTTGAAAGGATTGGATGGAAAATACCATGCATTTGCAGAACAAAGCATAGACAGACATTTGAGGACAGAGCTCCACTAGATGCACACACAATGCCTAAGATTTCTTGCATAGAGCTTAGAAGCCTGATATGAGTAGTCTGCCATATATTACTGTGTAATACATAGTGTCACATCCACAGCTGAGGTTTGTGAGAAAATCTGAAGGAGCAGGTGGCTGTCTTGGGATGAGAGGACAGGAAAGGATAACTAACCAAAAGACTTGCTCAAAACCTGTGGTTAAGTATTGATGAAAAGAACAATAGGACTAAAATTAATTCTCATTGCATAAAGAAATTTCCTAATTACCATGCAAGCAAAAATCAGTTTTAAATTTGTAACGTTGAACCACATATTCCCCTACTATTGCCCCTTTGGAGCAGAAATGTTTCACCACATATTATATAAATGTCTAACTCCTGGAACATGACCAATATTGCAGTTGTGATATTAATAACACTGATTCATCAATACAATCCATATTTATGTGTTTTGAGATATAGATTCAGAGTTTAAGCATTTCACATTGTCTTTTTCATTCCCAATAACTTTCACTGTAATCACAAGCCTGTTACATATTGTGATACTCAATTTGTCCACTTAGGAGATGATGCTCTTATACTTTCTGCACAATCTCACAGAGTCCAGGACTTTGTGAATAAATTCCCTTATGAGTACAGGATGTCTTTGTGAATCTTAACATCTCAAGCGGGCAAGTATTTCTCTATTATCAACCATGATAGGCATCAGCATTCCACCATACTGCTGTTTTTTTCCTTTCTCTTCATCCAATTCCTACTTGCATATTCCCCAGTTCCCCCATCTACTCTTCCATTTCTACTCAGTGGAGGGCAGGTTTCCCATGGATATAAAAAACATGGTATAACAAGTTGCTGAGGCAACTCAATATGAGGAAAAGAGTCCCAAAAGCCAATAAAAGTGTGGGAGAAAACTACCATCTCACTTTTCAGAATCCTACAAGAAGACCAAGTTACATAACTGTAACATATACAGAGGGCCTTGGTCAGCTAAATGCAGGCACTGCTTTTCAGTTATGACTTTGGAAGCCCTTATGGGCTTAAGTTGACTTTTTGGCTTTTCTTTTAGTGGTCGTGACACCTCTGGAATCTACAATCCTTCCTGACACAATTCTACAGCATTCCCTGAGTCTGCCTAATGTTTGACTGTCTCTTTATTTGTTTCGATTAGATGTTTTGTGAAGCCTCTCCGACTAGGTTAGGAGAATAGCGTTAGTAATTATTTCATTAATTTTTCACAGTCATGTGTGGTTCTATCCTAGGTCACTGAGCTATCCATACTCTGGATCATGGTCCTCCAAGCAGTGTCAAGGGTGGACTCCTCGCATGGCATGTGTCTTAACCTGGACCAGTCATTGCTTGACCACTTCCACAATTTCCGTGTCACCTATACCCTAGCACATCTTGTAGCCTGGAGGTTTTGTGGTTGTCTAGGTTTACCAGTCCCTCCACTGAAAGTCTTACCTGGTTATTGGAGATTGTCAGTTCAGATTCTCTATGTCCTATTGTTAGGATTGTCAGTTAAGGTCACCTTCATAGATTCTATAGAATTTCTATTGTGATAGGTGTCTCTCTCTTCCCTGAGATGCCTCCCCAATCCAGTTGTCTCTCCCAGCACTCTCTCTTCATCCTCCGTACACTTAACCCCTTCTGTTCCTTCACTTAAGCCTCACCTACAACCATGATGTCTATTCTCTTTGCCACCCCAGGGAGTGTCACGTTACCCCTTGAACTCTCCTTGTTACTTTGACTACCAGGTCTGTGTATTGTAGCATGGTTCTCCTTTACAGATATTTTCCACTTACAAGTGAGTACATACCATGTATATCTTTCAAAGTCTGGATTACCTCATTCAGGATGAATTTTTTTTTTTATTTCTATCCATTTGTCTGCAAATGTCATGATGTCATTTTTTAATAGCTGAGTATTATTCCATTGTATAAATGTATTACAATTCTTTATCCACTCTTTGTTTGGGGGTCATCTAGTTTGTTTCCAGTTTCTGGCTATTATGTAAAATGCTGTTATGAAAATAGTTGAGCAATTGGACTTGTGTTAGTGTGGAGTGTCCTTTGCATATATGCTAGAGGTTGGTATAGGTGGTTCTTGAGGTAGACGTTCCCCATTTTTGAGAAAGTGACATATTAATTTCCAAAGTGGCTGCACAAGTTTGCACTCCCATCATCAGTGGAAGAGAGTTTCTCTTTCTCTATATCCTCTCCATTGTGATGTATTACTTGTGATTATAATGTTAGTCATTCTGACAGGTATGAGATGGAATCCCAGAGTCATTTGGTATTTGGGACTTCTGAGTGCCAGCCTCAGTGTCCGTTCAGTGTTCATGATGGCTAACGATGTGGAAATTTTTTTTTTTTTGATTTTTCGAGACAGGGTTTCTCTGCAGCTTTAGAGCCTGTCCTGGAACTAGCTCTTGTAGACCAGTCTGGTCTCGAACTCACAGAGATCCGCCTGCCTCTGCCTCCCGAGTGCTGGGATTAAAGGCGTGCGCCACCACCGCCTGGCAATGTTGAAATTTTTTTTTAATTTTTTTTTATGATTTATTTATCTTTTTTATTATTATTTTATGTGCATTGGTGTGAAGGTGTCAGATCCCCTGGAACTGGATTCTCAGACAGTTTTGAGCTGCCATGTGGGTGCTGGGAATTGAACCCTGGTCCTCTGGAAGAGCAGTCAGTGCTCTTAACCGCTGAGCCATTTCTCCAGCCCCAGATGTTGAAAATTTTTAAAGTGCTTCCCCAACATTTGAGATTCCTCTGTTGAAGATTCTCTGTTTAGATCTGTATTCCATTTTTATATTGAATTATTTGTTTTTTATGTCTAGTCTTGAGTACTTTTTATATTTTGAATATTAACCCTTGATCTAATGTAAACTCTATAAACTTCCATTTAGTTCTTTTGATAGTTTTCTTTGCCTTACAAAAGCTTTTTAGTTCCATTTATTAATTGGTGATCTTATTGCCTGTGCAATTGGTGTCCTGTTCAGGAAATTTTTCCTGTGCCAATGTGTTCAAGGTTATTTCCACTTTCCCTTCTATCAGGTTCAGTGTATCTGGTTTTATGTTGAAAAATTTTATCCACTTTTCCCTGAATTCTGTGCAGAGTGATAGATATGGACCTATTTTCACTCTTCTATGTGCTGACATCTATTAAGACCATCATTTGTTGAAGATGTTTTCCTTTTACTTTGTGTAGTTTTGCTTCTTTTTCAAAAATCAAGTAACCCTATGTGTGTGGATTTACTTCTGGGCCTTAGTCCAATTCCATTGGTCAACCTGTCTGTTTTTATGTCAATACGATGAAATTTTTTATTATTTTTCTCTATAGTACAGCTTAAAATCAGGGATGGTGATACCTCCATAAGTTCTTTGATTGCACAGGATTGTTTTAGCGATCATCAAACTAATTTCCAAAGTCACTATGTAATTTTACCCTTAAATCAACATGAGACTATAGATTACCCTTTCCCCACATGCATGCCTACATTTTTTGTCTTTTATTTTCATGTTTATAGTCACTCTTATTGAAGCAATAATGTTTTAATTTTAATGTCATGGGTGAACTAAGGACTTTGGTTGCAGGCCATAGAGAATCCAAACTTGAACTTAACAGGAAATTCTCCCTGCTGGTTATGTTTTCTAGTACAGGAAGGTGCTATGAAGCCTGCAGCAAGAGAAAGATATCAATAATCTTACATAGTACCAGACCTTTTAGTCTACTCTATCAGCTTTCAGGTAAGAGATACCAACTAGTTTTCTTGTTCCATGCCTAATAACTGCCTTCTAATTGGATTTGTGACATGCTCCACAGGAAAGACACCATTCCAGGTAAACATGTTTAAAAAGTCAGGATTATGAATGATATAGCCCAAGTATACCCTAGTTATATTGCTAATGGTCATGTTGTCTGTCTATAACTATATGTTTATTTATAATAGATAACACAAGTGGGGGATGGACTCCCTATGGATCACCGCCAGCTGAGTGGCTGTTAGGACTGGAAGAATGCATAGGTAGTTAGAATCACTGTTTTAGAAGTGTGCCCACTTGGCAGTTACTTATGAGTTAGTGGATAATGCCCACCATTGCCATACAGATAGAATTTATTAGACTTAATGAGTTATTCATTAATTAAACAAAAGAAATCAATATGTTAGAAGAAAGATCTTTTGTTTTGGGAGATCATAAGGGGAGCAGGAGGGACTTAGTGGGTGAAAATGTAATCAAAATATATTGAATTCATAAATGAAAATTGCAAGGGATAAACAAAAGTATTCTAAAATAACAATATTCCATATGTTTAGAATTTTCACATAGGTGTATTATGTCCACTGTACATAATTACCCTAAAAAGTCAACCTATCATTTTCTTGCCTCTCCATATCCATTTGCCACTTTGATTCCGTTGACATTTTCAGTTCTATGTCCTTACATATGTGCATTCACAATTATTTCTAACTCTACGATATCCAAGGACTACAAATCTGACTCAGACAATATCTGTTTATGAGAGGGCCTTAAATTAATTATGTCATCACATAATTAATTGTATTCTTTTATCTCAGAGTTATATAAGTTCCTTATACATTACTGATGAATAAATTATGTTTTATAGCATATATACTGTGTTTTCTTGATACAGTCATTTGTTCAAAGACATGTAGTTTATTTACTTACTGTAGATAATGCTGCAATAACATTTGTGTACAAAATTTTCACTTTTTTGGTTTTTCAAGATAGGGCTTTTCTGTGGCTTTGGAGCCTGTCCTGGAACTAGCTCTTGTAGACCAGGATGGCCACGAACTTCCAGAGATCCATATGCCTCTGCCTCCAGAGTGCTTTGATTAAAGGTGTGTGCCATCACAGTCCAGCTGACATTTTCACTTTTGATCATATGGGTAAGTGATTTAGTTTGCAGTCTTCTGGAGAAATACTTCCCAACTTCATCTATATGAAAAAAGAAAAGAAGTTCGCATAATTTACAAGTTTTGAAATCCTTTTCATATCTCCCATCTGTAATTTTTTGTCACAATAGGAACAATTATCTCTGGCTGAAGTCTCTTTGTAAATTGAGAGCTTATGTCTTAATGTTACATCCACGGGTCTGTACAGGGCTTGGGGATATAATAGGGTTTCATTTCCTCAGACAGAATTAGAACTGGAATTTAGCATCCTGCTGCCTGACCGAAGTTCCCCTACCTCTTTCTTCTAACGCTGTACTAGGTCCTTATCTAAGAAGTACACTGCTCATGAATATACAAATCACATGAGTCTATGGAGGTAAATACAGAGATGTCTACACCCTAGAACAACATATGATCAGTGTCCTTTCCACAGTCACTGAGCACACAGGTCCTTATCATGGAATGGAGCTGGAGAACTCTATTCCTCCTGACACTAACTACAGGTAAAGGGGCATTAATGTTCCAAATCTGAAGAGGGAACAGAGACTTAACTGATAATGACACCTAAACTGTCTTTTCTCTACAGGTGTCCACTCCCAGGTACAGCTGCAGCAGTCTGGGCCTGAGCTTGTGAGGCCTGGGACCTCAGTGAAATTGTCCTGCAGAACCTCTGATGATATTACTAAATACTATATTAACTGGGTGAAGCTGAGTCCTGTTCAGGGCCTGGAGTGGACTGGATATATTGATCCTGAAAATGGCAATACTAAGTACAATTAGAAGTTCCAGGGCAAGGCCACACTGACTGCAGACACATCCTCCAGCACAGCCTACATGGAGCTCAGAAGCCTGACTTCTGAAGACTCTGTGGTCTATTACTGTACAGCACAAATTGCTGTAACCACATCCTGAGTGTGTCAGAAATCCTGGTGGAGCAGGAAGATGCCCTGGGATTGAGATGACAGGTCCATTAATCTGGAGACTTACATAGAAATAATCTTCCTGAGTGTCAGTTTTTCTGTTCCCTTCTATATAAATAGAATGCTGCTAATTGACCTCCATTTATGTGTTTCTCTGTTAAAAAAAAAAAAACACACCAAAGAATGGAAAAGTGTGTTGATGCATAGTGATAGTATTATCTCTGGATTCCAAGAGACTTGAATTTTTTGGAGTAGTTTTGAATCATGTATAATATGAATTTTACCAGTAAATCCATATAAACAGTACCAAAACTCCTCTCACAGTCTTAAGTAGCATGAATGTGTGTTTTTAATTCTCTGTATTGTGCAGCAGAATTTCAGTTTCTCAGAATGCAAGAGATATTTACATCATAATGTACTACCACATAAATGTAAATCTTATAAGTTTACAAAAATATTAATAAATTAATTTTTATAGAACTGATTTTTTACCCAGTTTGCATACATATTATTTAAGAATTGATTTGAAATTATTCATATTGATGTGATCTCAAGTTTTCTGCCTTTACAGAACCAGTATCCTGACCTACAGTTTCAGGCTTTTACAGAACACTGACTGACTCTGACAACGACATCATCCTTCATGTTCCTCTGGATATGTTGAAGTAACTCTTGTTCTGTAGAGTGATTGTCTTTGGATACCTGGGCTAATAACAAGCAGCATGGAATACAATGTCTGTCATCAAAGGAAGGACATTTGCAGTAGATGTGTAAGGGTAACCCTTGAGATAAGTCAGGAATCCTGGGCCTCGAGACATCTCCCAGATCAGACTAAGTAGAAAGCAGGAAACTTTTGCTATGTGGAGGGAGACCTCCATGTTGTCCTCTTAGCGAATTCTGTCAGCTATGGGAGATTGTAACATCTGATCAGCGAGCTATATCTTTCAATACATTAACTATATATCTACTTCCTTCTTCATATATTTTTCTGAAATTGTTAACTGATCTATAGGTACAACAGTGGTGCCTCCTGTTTTTTTTTTTTTGGCTCTTTTATCTGGAAACATGTGGGAGAATGAAGTAAACTCAAGAGTGTGATTCTCTGACTTCAGGTTCTCTGCCCTAGGTATAGACAATGAAGGCAGCCAAGATTCTGCTTTTTTCCTGTGGTGACCATGTTACAAGGAGGAATTGCTAGAGTTGGATACATACAACTGTCACCAGGGTGAAACCTAGTTTTGAGAGGGACATTGATAATTATATAGGCATAACATAAAATCAATTTCTGAAACATCTATTCAGCATCTCCAGGTTAATCAACAGCTGAACACTGTATTTAATGCCTATGTTACAAGTTAAACCAGAATATGGAACTTCAGTGCAAGCCATGTCAAATCAACTTGCAAAGGGCAAAGGACCAGCAGAGCGCACAATGAAGCTAAAAATTCCCATTAGGGAAATGGGGTGAAGTGTGGAGGGGATTCTGTTTCCTCTGTGGTTTCCTTTCTTAAAGTCTGTTAACTGACTTGCACCTGCTGTGATTGACATATGATGTTTGCATGGTCATATACAGTAAAGATTCCTTGTCAAACTCATCACAGGTTTGTATATTTTTTTAAATTTTATTCAGTTTTATTTACTTTATACATTTTTTGAAAAAAATGTACGATATATTCTGATTACTGAATCCCCCCAATTTCAAAACCTCTCCTTCTCTCTGTAGGAAGCAAACAGTCAAAAAAGAAAAAAAATTAAAATAATTATTTATGTAAGAATAAAAACAGAAAGTTAAATACATATAACCCATAACAACACTCAAAATGAAGCTATGATATAGGTAAAAGTTGAGTAAGATGGAAGAAATAATGCAGAGTGTGAAATCAGAAAATATTTGTAAAATATTGCATTCATTCTGTGTTAGCCATCTATTGCAAGACTTGTGTCCAGTCCTGAGTGAAGTAAGTACACCCAATAATACTTCAACAGAGAAAACAAACATTTCCTTTACAAGGAAGTATCAGTTATAGAACTTCTTGTTTAGGGGAGGAAAAGCCTGTGTCCTTGTTCTTCTCTCCACATTGGAACCCCATAGCATCAAATCTGTGCAGACTCGGCATGCTTTCCAGTCTCTGTGACTTCATATGTGCATCAGTCATGTAGTGTCTAGAAGACACTATTTCCTTGGAGTTATGTACCACTTCTAGCTCTTAAGATTTATTAATATTTTAAATTCTTTCTCAGAAACAAGGTCTAACCATTGAGCTACTGTAGACAAATAAGAACATTGGCAATACCTCATACTGTTCTCAACACATGTGGGCCTCCCTGGTTATTAAATCATAGACAGCTGTCTTGTGCCCATAATAGAGGTGTTCATTAATACCTCATGGTTTCTGGGAGCAGAACAGTTCACCCATGCAGGTATCTGTGTTCAAATACTCATTAGTTAATTAGAACTTTGTACTAAACAGAAAATTCTCCCTGCTGGATAATTTTTCTTGTGTAACAAGGAGCTAGGCAGCCTGAAGGGAGAGAAAAGACATCAAGGATCTTATACAGTAGCAGATCTCATGTTCTACAAATCTCATCCATGAGCTGTCTAATCCATATTTCTGGAAGCATGTATCTCTTATATCCATAGACCATGATCAGAAAAACCACAAGGGCAATGCTAATAACTAAATGACAAGGTTATCTAAATCTCACTACTTTTCATACAATTTTCTGTAAAATATAATTTTTGATAACAATACTGTATCAACAGATTCATAAAACCACACCAAAAACTGAACACAAATTCATTCAGTCAACATATAGAAAAACCTCAAATGTAAAATTAGGCACCTAGGAAATCTTCCTTATTTACTGAAATTTTGTTATAAAATAACTTTATAATCTACATTTCTCTTATTTCATAGTCTATTTTACTTTCATGTTCTTGCATCATTGTGTCATGCAAATGAATTTTATATCCTTTACATTGATATGTTTACATATGTTTCAGGATCCTCATTTTAATATGGATTTCTTACAACTTAAATTGTGTTTCTCTTACACCAACACTTAATGACTCCATTTTGCAAATGATTTCATGTTTGAAATTCTGTCTCCTCTGTTTTTCTGATCTCCTTTCATTTTATCAATATTTTAGTATATCCTTGACCTTAATTCCTCAAACCCCAATGGCCAATTTTAAGTCTCTTGGTTTATATAAAATAAACACACAAACATAATATTCACATCTTGCAATCACATATAAGTGAGAATATGTCGCATTTGTATTTATGGTCTAGAGTGACCTCACTCAGCATATTTTTCCAGTTACATCCACTTATTTATAGATTTCTTAGCTCATATATTACTACTGCTTATTATTTCATTGTTTATACAACCAACATTTTCATTATATATTTGTCCTTTGTTAGAAATATAGATTTGTTCCATCTTCAGAAACTGTGAATAGAACACCAATAAACAATGACACAGAACTGACTCTTTAGTATGATATAGAGTCACTGAGCACATGCCTGGGAGGGATATGGCTGGGACACAGCATAGTTTTATTAATTTTTGTAATACTCTACAAACTGATTTCCCATGTAACTACACTAATTTATTCTTACATCAACCTGTAAACAATCTTTCCCCAGCTCTTACTTGCATTTGCTGTACTTTGTTTTCTTATTTATAATCATTCACAGGTAAAAAGAGAGCAACAAAGTTGATTCAGTCTACATGTCACTGTGAGTTGAGGACTTTAGTTGTAGGGCATAGAGAAAACAACATTGAACTGAACTGGAAATTCTTCCTGCTTGATAATTTTTCTAGTGCCAAAATGTGTTATACATTCTGAAGGGAGAGAAAGGCATCAATAATCTTACACAGCAGAAAACCTCTTGATCTACAATATCAGACTGCAGCTAAGATGTATCCACTAGTGCCTAGTAGTTATGTAATAATGAACTACTTTCTACTTGGATTTGTGATCAGATTCATAGGAACGTATTCATCCTTGGTAAACATGTTAAAAAATACCCATGACTGGATGTGACATACTACTTACATAGTAGATCCTACTTGTACCTTTAATGTTCATATTGTCAAACTGTCTTAAAAATATCTATGTCTATTCCCAATAACTTGATACTCTTCTCAGCCTGATCCCAGAATTTCTTCGGTGCTGTGTTTCATGATTATGCAGACATTCATGATTACTCAAAGTGCTGAAAATGAATGTTTGAGTACACAATCTCAGATGAGTCATTTAACCTCCTACCTAAAGCACAATGATCATCACAAAGAGGCACTGAATATAATGTAAGATCCCGAATAAGGGCAGAACATCATGGAATTCTAATGTTACCACTTGACTTGACCATTGCACGTATGAGCTAGCAGTCTCTATAGTTTCCAGCACAAGACATGACCAAATCCAGCCAAACACAAAGACAGACTGAGAGCCTGTGAAATTGCTGAGCATGTAAAAGTGTCTACTGGCAGTCTTGACAATACTATTTTGATTGCTTGCAGCACATTGTAGAATACAAAAATTTAATTTCATAAATTGCCCCAGGGGTAATTGCATCCCCCTTTGGTGCATTTGTGCACTTCTCTCACCATTAACTAAAATGCAATCATATTTTAAAATATTGCAACATGATGGAGAGGGACTCATGAAGACCCGAACAAACATGAAAGTCTGTTTGCTTTTCAAGAATGATGAGGAAATTATACTCACTTCTCTTTGTATGGTTTCTGTATGTACTTGTGAATGATCCCACCTCTATGTGTGCATATAGCACTGATTGGATGTGCTGTGTTAATGAAGAAAAAAGGTATGGAAATCGGGAAAGAGATTAATTGGAAGGTCCTAAGTGGAGCCAGAGGGACATATTCATGGTAGATTTGATCATAATATATATCATACATCAATAAACAATTAAAGAATAAGCAAACTCATCTTGAAAACTGAAACTAATTAATATATGTTTAGAATTTTCACTCAAATTGATATTACAATATCTACAGTCTACAGACTGTGTAAATTTCCTGAAAATCTCTACACTTTTATTTCTTGACCTACCTGTTTTTCCACTTATTATGCTAGACAGTTTCTTTTAAACATTTTTATGTATTGGTATATGTATTTGTGTTGTCACAAATTCTAAGAACTAATAATGAAATACTCTTATAATGTCTTCATTTCTAAGTCGGTCTTTAACTAATATAGCTATCTACATTTGCATTGAATTTCCTTAGAGTGATGCCATTTCTTTATTCCCTTTAGATAAAATATTCCTGTTGTATTGCATATATAAACACATTTTCTTGATGGAATAATCTGTTTACAATTATTTTTGTTTCCATAATTCAGTTATTAGAGAAAGTGATGTAATAAACTTTGATATACAAGTGTTTCTATGGTGTGTTCCCTTTTGGTCATTTATGTCAGTTTTTACTTGCTTTTGATGTAATAAGATGCAAAGGCAAATATAAATTGTGTATATCTGAAAGGAGGCTACAAATTCTGAAAATTTAGCAGGTTTTGGAATTACTAATGGCCATCATCTTCGAAATCACAGTCACCTCTTATAAATCAATATGATAATCTTGTCTCTCAACTGTTTCAGGCCTGAAATCAATTGAGATCTTAGGCCCTGATGTTATTTACATTGGGTCTGCACAATGCTCAGGGAAGAAGTATGAGATCATTTCCCCAGAAATGATTAGGATTTGAACCTCAACATCTGGCTCCCTGACCAAGGTGCCCTGTACCTCCTTTTTCTCCAACTGAACTAGATCCTTATTTAAGAATTTCCCTGTTCGTGAATATGCAAATCACATGAGCATATGATGGTAAATACAGGGATGCACACACCAAAGCATCATATGATCAGTGTCCTCTCCACAGTCACTGAGCACACAAGGTTCTCACCATGGGATGGAGTTACATTGTCCTCTTCCTATTGGCAGCAATTACAGATAATACTCTCCCCAAATACAGATTTCCACACTCTCAGTTGACAATAGCATCCACTCTGCCTTTCTCTCTGCAGGTGTGAACTCACAGATCCAGCTGCTATAGTCTGAGGCTAAGCTGGTGGGTTCTGGGGCTTCAGTAAAGATGTCTTGCAATGCTTCAGGATACAGCATCACATGTCCTAAATACACTGGGTGAAGCGGAAGACTGGGCAGGGCCTGGAGTCGATCGGAAGGATTGATCCAGCAGAAAGTGAGACTAAATAAGCTCAGAAGTTCCAGGGCAAGGCCAAATCTGAATAGGAAACAGGGACAGAGGTGACAATGACACCTAAACTGTCTTTTCTCTACAGGTGTCCACTCCCAGGTACAGCTGCAGCAGTCTGGGCCTGAGCTTGTGAAGCCTGGGACCTCAGTGAAATTGTCCTGCAGAACCTCTGATGATATTACTAAATACTATATTTACTGGGTGAAGCAAAGGCCTGGTCAGGGCCTGGAGTGGATTGGAGATATTGATCCTGAAAATGGCAATACTGACTGCAATCAGAAGTTCCAGGGCAAGGCCACACTGACTGCAGACACATCCTCCAGCACAGCCTACATGGAGCTCAGGAGCCTGACATCTGAAGACTCTGCAGTCTATTACTACATGAGTCTCAGTGTTGCAACCACTTCCTGAGTGTGTCAGAAAACCTGGAGAAGCAGGAAGCTGCCCTGGGTCTGAAATGACAGAGAGATTAGCCTGGAGACTTGCTGAGAAATAATCACAAGGAGTGTCCCTTTGTCTGCCAAATCAGACTTTTAGGAACTTTGTCACCTTTTCCAAAGGGCTGCTGGGAAGGATGTGATGGCGATTCAGGATGCCTCAGAGCAAGCCATAACTGGACCAGATGTTTACCAATGACCACCTCGATTGACATTATTCTTTTTTTTTTTTTTTTTTTTTTTTTTTTTTTTCAAAATATTTATTTATTTATTTATTTATTATGTATACAATATTCTGTCTGTATGCCTGCACGCCAGAAGAGGGCACCAGACCCCATTACAGATGGTTGTGAGCCACCATGTGGTTGCTGGGAATTGAACTCAGGACCTTTGGAAGAGCAGGCAATGCTCTTAACCTCTGAGCCATCTCTCCAGCCCGACATTATTCTTTTTTTTTGTAAAGAAAAATAGGACAAACTGCTGTAGTACATTATGATATAAATATCTCTTAAGTCTTAGGGACTGAAACTGTTGCTGGAGTAGCTTGGAAGAAGCTACAAACACATCAGTAAAACACAAATCAACAGCATTTGGGCAAACAAAAGCCCCTTTCACTGTCCAGTTTTATTTCCCACAAACAAACAATGGCAGTTTGTTGGAATGGGTCCCTATAGATGTTAGGTAGGTCTTTAACCTCTCCTATAAAATCAAATGGTATGTCTTTAGTTATTGAGTTATTGATACATTGTGGTCATGAATTGCTTTTGGCAGTAGCAATCAAACCTCTTACTATTTTAGGATTAAGGATAGAGCTGAGTGTCAAGCTGTGGAATCCTGAGGGTACAGAATCTGTTACTTTGGCAGCATACTGGACTTCTCCATAGATAGCATTGGGGGCACAGCAGTAGGATTCCAACCTGGGAATATAAATGCCTGGTCCTGTTCATCAGCAGTCCTGGTTGCTTATTTGCTTGCTTCCTGATATTGTATTGTCTTTGTCACCACGTCTAGATTGACACTGACTGGATCAGTGAAATTGCATTTTACATTTTGCAGGTATGTTAGAGGAAGGTTTGCTATCCTGGGCTGATTGTCAATTTTTTGTTTATATTATTTTTGAGAATTTTTATTTTCCTCCACATTTGAAACATATAGGAAGCCACAAGGACACTGCCAGATTCTGACCTTTTTGTTCCTCTGTGCCATGCTTGTATAAAATCAGCAATAGTAAGAGAGGCATTAGCAACTAAACAATGAATCTTTGTGCAGATGAAATTTGTATTTTAATAAGCAGGTGAAAGAGATAAGGTGGGGGTAGCTACTTTATTATCAATGTGCTGCTCTATAGCTTCTTGTAGATGACTTACAAGCATGTGTAGGTTTTGTCTATAGTAAGAAATACGTCTTGGGAATATTAATATCAAGAACTTTATTCCAAGTTCTTATAGCAGCTTGGCTACTTTGTTAACTGCCTATGGGCAAGCAAGCTGTTGGGTCACTGTTTGTAGGTTACCTTGTCTGATAAAGTGATGATAAGAATATTGGTTTTGCTGGGGTTCATCAAAACAACTTTGAGATACCATCTTACACCTGTCAGATTGGCTAAAATCAAAAACACCAATGATAACCTTTGCTGGAGAGGTTGTGGGGTAAGGGGTACACTCATCCATTGCTGGTGGGAATGCACAATTGTGCAACCACTTTGGAAATCAGTGTGGCAGTTTCTCAGGAAATTCGGGATCAACCTACCCCAGGACCCAGCAATTCCACTCTTGGGAATTTACCCAAGAGATGCCCAATCATACTACAAAAACATTTGTTCAACTATGTTCATAGCAGCATTATTTGTAATAGCCAGAACTTGGAAACAACCTAGATGCCCTTCAGTGGAAGAATGGATGAAGAAACTGTGCAATATATACATATTAGAATACTACTCAGCGGTAAAAAACAATGACATCTTGAATTTTGCAGGCAAATGGATGGAAATAGAAAACACTATTCTAAGTGAGGTAACCCAGACCTAAAAAAGCTGAACATGGGATGTACTCACTCATAATCAGTTTCTAGCCATAATTAAATGACATCAATCCTATAATTTGTGATCCTTGAGAAGACAATAAGAAGATGAACCCAAATAAAAACATACAGTTATCCTCCTGGATGTTGGAAGTAGATAAGACTGCCGGGCATAAATTGGGAACTTGGGGGTGGGGTGGGATGGGGGCAAGGGGAGATGGGGAGAGAAAAGCCTGAAGGGGAGGATTGGGAGAGCTTGGGGGAAGGGGATGCTTGGGACATAGGAAGGGTGGACATGGGAGCAGGGAAGCATATATCTTAATTAAGGGAACCATCTGAGGGTTGTCAAGAGACTTGACCCTAGAGGGGTTCCCAGGTTTCCAGGGAGATGCCCCCAGTTAGGTCCTTGGGCAGCTGAGGAGAGGGAGCCTGAAAAGGCCAGTTCCTATAGCCATACTGATGAATTTCTTGCATATCACCATAGAACCTCCACCTGACGATAGATGAAGAAAATGACAGAGCCCCACATTGGAGCACCGGACTGAGCTCCCAAGGTCCTGATGAGGAGCAGAAGGAGAGAGAACATGAGAAAGAAAGTCAGGACCGTGAGGGAACCTCCATCTGGCGACAGATGGGGAAGGTGACTGAGCCCCACATTGGAGCACTGGACTGAGCTCCCAAAGTCCTGATGAGGAGCAGAAGGAGCGAGAACATGAGGGAGAAAGTCAGGAACGAGAGGGGTGCATTCACTCATGGAGACGGTGGGTCAGAACTAATGGGAGATCACCAACTCCAGTTGGAATGGGACTGATGGATCATGCGACCAAACCCGTCTCTCTGAGTGTGGCCAACAGCGGGGGCTGACTGAGAAGCAAAGGACAATGGCTCTGGGCTCTGATTCTTCTGCATGGACGGGCTCTGTGGGAGCCTTCTCAGCTTGGTCGATCACCTTCCTGGACCTGGGGGGAGTTGGGAGGACCTTGGTCTTAGCATAGAGTAGGGAACCCTGATGGCTCCTTGGCCTTGAGAGGGAGGGAGGGGAGGTATGGATGGAGGGGAGGGGAGGGAAGGGTGAGAAGGAGGGGAGGGAAGGTGGAGGAGGAGGGGAGGGAGGGGGGAGGAGGAGGGAAGGAGATGGAAAGTTTTAAATAAAAAAAAAATAAACCATGAGAAAAAAAATATATTCAGGCTTGGGAAAGAAAAGAGAAAAGGTAAAGTCCTTAAGATAAAAAAAAAAAAGAGTAGTTGGGTGTGGTGGTACACATCTTTAATCCCAACACTTGGAAGACAGAGGTAGGTAGACCTCTGTGAGTTCAATGTGTGGTGGCAAAACCTTTAATCCCAGATCTTGGGGGAAAAAAGAAAGCACTTTATGCAGCAAGGAATAAAACAATGAAAATTCAACATAGCAAATGTGAAAAAAGTAGAGGAGACAGTTAAATGAAAAGAAGCCACTGTCCATGATGAACCAGTGAGTTTCCCAATCTTCTGCAGGAGTCATACATATGACTATAGCTACTTCTTGAATACATAGCTACGTTATGTATAAGAAACAGCTCTGATGCACATATATTCTCATGTTTTTATCTGACTAGTTTTCTGCCCCCTATTCTTCTGGGACAACACGAGTTGATATAGCTGTCACATTAGGGTCAAACACTCCAATATAATATTTTCTCAGCAGTTATAGATTTCTGAATTTTAATTACAGATTTCGTTATTAATCTAATGCAATAATAAACTTCTCTTGGAACGCTGATCACAATGCTAGTGTCTGTACAAACTCTCAACAAAGGTAGCCAATAGATATGTAAATATAGTTTTCAGTGTTTTGAATAGTGTTTATCTTGTTATTTTTGAATAGTAGAATCAAATTCATGTACTTATGCATGGATGTTAATCAGGAATGAGCAGAAAGAGTGTTTCTAAGTACCTTTTAAAATATTTTAAACATTAAATTATAGAAATAAAAGTAAATATGTTGAAATAAAATTGAGGTATGTAGACACAAATATACAGCCATAGCATTTATAACTGAGTTGATTTCTGTCACCACTCATGCCACTGCAGGACAATATTAATATGCAGAAAGAGAAAATCCCATGATCATTTGTTCACTAAATATCTACCCCAAACCAGCAGTTAGAGAATGAAAAAGAGAAGGAGGAGATATTATAAGAGGACTGTGTTTTATACTATAGACAAAGTTAAATTAACAGGGTCCTAAGACTGGAAGGGCTCCTGTAGACTCACCAATCCCCAAACAGCAAATGGCAGAAGTAGAACAGGATGTTGTGCATTGAGATTTCAAAAGACTCTGGTTTACATTGTCAATTTATTACACTCAGAGCTTATAGTGTAGTTGATATGGGAAATATCCATGTTATAACACAAGGGGTTCTTTGTTAAATAGAACCATATGTTAACCCACCAAAGGCCACATTGCAAGCCTATTGCCTCTGTATAAGCATGAAGCACTTATTAACATAGATTAAGGTTATGTGGGCCTCAAAACCCTGAGAAACATTTTGGAAAAAAGTATTCCAAGACTTCTCAGCTGATATCATAGATATTTGTATTCTTGCTGATCACTGTTGTTGTCATGGACAGCAGTCTCCAATGTTCTGTGCTAGTGTCTTATTGGACCATGATAATCTCATGGACCTTCTCATATCGCATTTAATTGTTGACCTTAAGGATATTCAGGTGTCCCTTGAACCATTAAAGGGTAGTTCACATTATTGTATGTGATGAACTGATTGTCAGTGGGATGGAAGACCTCTGTGTTCACCAGGACCAGGATGGGGCAAAGAATACATTTCTTTAGACAGATTTGAGTCTAAGATCTCACCACGTTGCTGCCTAAAACAGAATCTTTTTTTTTTTTTGTTCGGTCACAAACAGGATCAATTATTGAACTAACAAATACCCTCCCTCATTAATATATAAATTATAGTGGTTCTAGTTGTAAATAATAGAGTTTCTGGTTGCATATCAAAGGATCTCCATAAGCTCTACAGCAGCACATTCTTATACTTTTGTCCCTGAGCACACATGTTTTCAACATAAACTGATGCTGGATCATGCTCTGCCTGGTGGCAGCAGCTACAGGTAAGTGAATCTTTAGTCTTAGGGCTGAGGAGAGGAATGAGGGAAAAGTGACAGTGACAGCCAATATTTCCTCTCCACAGGAGTCCATTATCAGACTCATATGTAGAAGTCTGTGTCTGAATTGAGAGATCTGGAGCTTCAGAAAAGGTGCTGCAAGGATTTTGACTCATGTCTTCCCCATTTCCAATATGAGTTGGGTAAGGCTGATGTTAGCATGTGGTCTTGAATGGATTGGAAACATACTCCCAACCATTGGTAGAATAAACTATAGACAAAAAGTTTGAGGACAGAGCCACAGTCTATGCATACACCAAGTTCAACACAGATTACATGAAGCTCAACATCCTGACACATGTGGACTCTGTTATCTATTACTGTGCAAGTCACAGAGTCACAGCACACATCTGAGTTATGTCAGAAACTCTAAAGGAGAAAGAGGCTGCTTTGGTGCTGAGAGGACAGAGAAGAGTAACATGCAGACTTGTTCAAAATTGTCATTAAGTGTTGAATAAATAAATAATAGGACTAAGAATGAATTCTATTGCATAGGCATTTTCCTAGTGACACTCCATAAAAGATTAAGAGAGGATGAAGCTTAATATTACTAAAGTTGATACATATATCTTCATGTTGATATTAATATCTGCAGACATTACTACCATAACTGGGTCAATATCTTGGAGCAGAAGTGTTTGATGACCTAGTAAATCAAAGTCTAATTCTCAAGAGATGTCCAAAATTACTTTTCAATTACTATTAAAATGATTTCATCATTCCAGTTTTAATTCATGACATCTTAGAGGTAGGTTCAGAGATTAACCACTGATCACAGGTTCCACACTCATAATCTTTCCAAGTCCCAATACCCTGCCTTGTACTCATAGCATATTGCATTGCATTGAACCATAGGGATACAATAACCTGTTCTACAGTTTTGAGGATACATACTCAGTTTGAAATGATATCTAAACAAGGAGAATCATGGAGACACGCAGCACTTGTGATTTCAGGGACTGGTCATTGAGAAGGGTAGCTTAGAACTGTGACCTGTTCTGCATGTTCTTTCATCACAGAGTACCCCTCAATGAGAAATATGAATTCTGTGATAACATCATCCTAATAATACCTTTAAGCATTTGTGAATATTCTTCTCAAATTCTAAGTCAGAACCTTGAAATTGGGTGTTGAATTAAAATTATCCTATACTCATTGATTAGTGTCTAGTCCAATTATTCTGAGAGGGGCATCATCCATCAAAATATGGAAAAAGAAGCAGATCCACTGAGAATGCCACAGAAGAGGTGTAGAAATGATAGTAGGTGCCGTGGGTCAAATACACAACAAGAAAACTCAGAGAATCAACTAACCTGGGATCATAGGGATTCACAGAGCCTGAACTGGCAACAAGACAGCCTGCAAAGGAATGGTCTAGGTCCACTGCATATATGTTAGAACTGGGTATCTTGGTCCACTTGTGGTATTCCTAATAGTGGGGATGGGGAATGTCTAAAGCTCTTTTACTGTCTTTTGGACTCAATTGTCACACTGTGTCTCCTTGACCAATGAAAGTACATGGGAGTTGATTAATCAAACTGTAACTTGTTAAACCACATTTTGTTGATATTCATGGGAGACCTGTCCTTTCCGCAACATAAATAGAGGAGGAGTATAACAGAGGGTTGTGTGTGGGAGGGGACTGGGAAGATAGAAAGAAGCAGGAAACTGTGGCCAGGATGTAAAATAAGCGAATTTATATAAAAATTGAAAATAAGAAAAAAATGCATAAAAGACCAGTGAGTTTCCAAAGCACACTACTACTGTCCTCCAATGGCAACATGGGGATTGATCAATCTGTAGAAATATTTACAACATTTTAATTCAGAAGTGAATAGATTCTGCAAGCACAATGAGTATAGCATCTAACATGGATGCAAGCATTTAAATGAAGGTCCAATTATATAGCTGCTTTACAACTCTACTAAAAGGGCCACGACATCTTATATTGCATGCAAGAGACCTCAGGCTTCTGAGCTGATGTTTGTTGGGTCCATAGGAATAAATTCGTGAATAGTTGGAACATGTCATTACTACTTAGGACTTCTTATGACACCAGAGTACATATATACCTTTTTATGTTTTCCTTCTGTGATGATAGTTGTTTTTCCAAGAACATTTATTCTCTGGGATTTCAGAACAGAGTTCTCTTTCAGTGAAGAAATGAGGGTTATTTCTTACTTGCTATGTCTTTGAATTCTCATCAAGTCCTTTTTCAACTGTTATGACTCACATACACAAAGCATATAATGACTTGGCTGTCTTAAGTGTCTTGTCAATAGATAGGAAATATCCATACACTTTATTAACTCTATGTTTCTTGAGAACCACAAAGATTCATTAGCATTCATTAATTTTTTTAGATGCCAAACAGCGTGCCATGTCTTTCTCATGACTATTCTCATATGATTACATATTGGGGGCCTGTTATTGCTTCATATGCTTTTCAATGATTTAATTGTATCATCGGGTAGTCTTATCCATAAGAAGTATTTGGTCCACATTTAACAAACCTTCATAGACATTCTCCTTGATTTGTACAGTCTAGGTGTTCTATTAGTAGTAATTCAAGATACTGATTCATGATGTTCCAGAGGAGTGGACTATAGAAGTTATCTCTAACCTCCTCCACAGGTAAATTACCTAGCAGACACTCCAGATAGCTGCAGAGACACATCTAAATTGGTTCTCATTTCAGCTGAGATATCTGACCACTGAGAAAACAATGGTGTTTCCATCTGTGTGTGAAACACAGTGAGAAGGTATGATCAAGGCTTCAGATGCAAACCTATTTGCAAAAAGACTCAGGAATAGTGAGAGTCTTGCTCAGGCACTTCAGTGGTGAAGATGCATCAAACATAGAAACAATAACACAAGGAACTACTGTGCATTTATGGTTAATAAAACCATGCCCCAGACAGATGTAAATTGGGAAATAGTCCACAAGTAAAAGGTGGATGAAAATGCTAGAAATCAAAGTGTTCATATATTTTGGAAAAGTCTCACATAATTCCATAGACATTGCATCAGATCAGCACATGCTGCAATATTCACATTGGTTTACCCTAGGAGCAAACTCTCATGCAATCTTTAAACAATATCAGGTCCTGTAATTTTGTGATTATATTTCATTATATGAGGAGGATGTTTCTGTGAAGCCATATGGATTAACCAGGCAAAGACTCCTGTACATTGTCACACATGATAGCCATCAGCATCCCACCAAACTAGACTATGAAGTGAAGACTTATGGACACCATTCTGACATGAACAGAAGAAGAAATGCCAACTTAAGTCCATTCAGCATGGTGAACTGTATGAAGAACTGTTCCTTTATAATGAGATGTTGCTCTGAGGGTGCTCTCCTATTAACTGAAAGACCCAATGACATCAAAAATCATGGTAAGTGATAGAAGAGAAACCATGCAACTGACTGGTTCAAGCTTCTTTACTCCTGGAATATTAGGCACAAATGGTTCATGGTCCTGAAGTTAGAACAAAATATATATGAGTAGCTTTGCTTTCTGTAGCATGAATGTTTGTGTTAATATTTGTAGTTACACTTCAGAAATTTAAACAGGCATATTGACAAAATACTGTGTAGTGTTCTTGGATTATCTCATTCCTGGAAGTTCCTTCCAAATTCATCCTCCTTGTGAAAACATTCAACTCTGTAAAGCTTTGCTAACACATTCTCTGTCCAAGAATAAGAAGATCCTGAATTTGGGGAGGCAGACACAGAGAGAGAAAACCATTTAAAGAGATATACCATCTACACATTGAGGATCCTTGTCAAAGGATCATCTCTCCTCTTTCATTCTCTTAAATACTTTATGGTAAATATATTGGGTTGAATTTCAAATTGGCCTGACTTTTATCTCCTCAAAGTGAAAGTATTTTTCTTGATTTGTTAACTGGTCAGTGAGTGCCACAGTTGTTCCTCCTCTTTCTTTTGACTACTGTATCTGAGTGTCTCCGGAATTCATACATGAACACATGGGGGAATACAGCTGAACTCAAGATCCACTGAGCTTCTCTGAGTTCAGGTGCTCTTCCCCTGTTGTAACAAGGTGAAAGCTGCAAAGACCCAGGTCTGTTTTTATTTTATGTATTACAAGCAGGAACAGCTAGAACTGGATTCACCCAAGCAGAGCCTGATATTGAGACAGACATTGACGATCATATAGGCATAAATTAAAATCAGTCTATCCAATATCGAGTCAGCATTGCCTAAGAACCAGAGACATTTCTCCCTGCAGCTGAGCTCAGTGAGCAATGAAGTTGCAGGGTTGCTGGTGCTAAGGGCAAACAATGCCACTTCTGTGTCAGCTTTGACAAACCAAACTGCAGGGGATCTCAGAACCAGAAGGGGGCGCAATGGTACCAAGAATCCATAGTAAAAAGATAATGTTTGAGTGGAGGTTACTCTGTATTCTCTTTGGTGCCCTTACTTAAAATCTACTAGCTAATCTCCACCTGCTGTGATTGACATGTGATCTTTCCATGCTCAAGAAAAGTAAAAAATTTTTATTAAAAATTTCAAAGGTTTAAATTTTCTTGCTTATTTTATTCAGTTTTAATTTACTGTTTATATATTTTTAAAATAAATTTTAATGTAATATGTTATAATTACTGATTTCAATCTTTTAACTTTTCCAAATCCTCCCTTCTTCCCTATCATCCAGCTCTTTCTCTCTGTAGAAAGCAAACACATAAACAAAAAATGTTTGAAATAGGAATAAAACAAGTAAAAATACACAGATCACAGAAACACACACAGAGAAAAAATTAGAGAAAGAGAGATAGATAAATAGAGAGAGACAGAGAGAGAGAGACAAAGAGAGAGAGACAGAGAGAGACAGAGAGACAGAGAGAACCAAAACTAAAGTACAAACCAAACTATCAATTTTAAACAATTCAACCCTGGAACCACCGTACTAAGCAAATTCATATTAGATGAAAAGAAATGCAGTATAAATTGATATGATAGGAAATATCTACAAACATACAATTGAGGTCATTTTGTGTTGGCCATCTATTCCTGTGCATGGATCCACCCTTAACTGTGGTTAAGATACCCGATGAGACTCAAGTACAGAAAACAAATTCTTCCTTTGCAAGCATCTGTTACTGAAACTTCCTGCTTTGAGTTGAGATCCTGTGTCTGTCTCTCTCTCTCTCTCTCTCTCTCTCTCTCTCTCTCTCTCTCTCTATCTCTATCTCTCATCACTGGAAACACATCTGTACTAAATCTTTGCAGGCATTGTGCATGCTTTCACAATCTCTGAAGGTTCATGTGTGCATCAGTCCTTTTGGAAAAGATACTTTCCTTAAGACACCCATCTGCTCTGGCTCCTACAACCTATTGAGTTTTTAATTGTTCCCATAAATAAAGTCTAACTATTAAGTTATTGGTAGTTCAACTAAAGACAATTGCAATACCTCACACTGATTTTAGACCTCTCAGTCCTCTCTGAAAATTAATTCATAGAAAGTTATTCTAACTTGGCATTCAGATGTTAAACTGATAACTCCTGTCTTTGGAAAGCAGCACTGTTCACCCAGGCAGGTACCTCTGTTGAAAGGCTCACAAGTTAAAATAAAATTCAAAGTTCATCCTTGTACTTTCTACTCAGGTTTCTGCAATAATCCAGATAACCATAGATCATGATGAAAACTGACCACTGAAATAGCACTAACAGCTAAACTACTAGTCTTATCTAGATATAACAAGGTTTGCCTACAGTTTTCTTTAATTCATTAGGTTTTATGTAAATGCTCTCTCATCACATTGTTATCTTAACACAAAAATATTGTCAACCAAAGACAACTGCAAATTTACAAGGCAACCATTTACTGTTTATTAATTCCCCATATTTTTTATAGAAAAAACCAAAGGAACAAAGGTAATTTATGTTTTCCTTTGTTGCGTAGTACACTTAACTTTACTGTAAGCAACCTCACTTCATTTTGTCATGCAACACACACTCCATGTTGTCTACATCTTTATTTTGTACTTCTGCCACAAGGTCCTATATTTACACATAGCTTTCTTATCACCCCTAATTTTGGTTTGCCTTACACCAGTTCCTGATTTCTAAATTACCAAGTGCCACTTCATGCTTGAGACTTTCTGTCTCCAGGCTTCCCCTCTGATTTTCTTTTGTTCCTGATTTATTATACTTCTCTATTAATACCTCAGGCCCTAATGACACATTTCTAATCATTTGGCTTCTACAAATGAAACCCACAAAGCAAGTATTCAAACCATAGAATGACATATAAGTGAGAACATACAACATATTTATTCCAGTTTAAACCAGTTACTTATATAGTTCATGATTCTTGTTTTACTACTGAGTAATATCCCATTGTTTATCTGCCCCAGCTTTCATTAACTATTTGTCCTTTGTTGGAAACCTAGGTTGATTCCACTTCCCATCTGCTGTGAATAGAGTAGCAATAAATAATGATGTGCTAGTGTCTTTACAGTAAGATGTAGAGTCTCTTGAGTATATGCTTGGAAGGATAAACCTAGAGCACAAGTTAGTTTTATTTAGTATTTTTGATGAAATTTCCAAAGTCAGGACACTATGTATACTATCATCAACAGTGGATGAGGATAACCCTTTCTCCACAACCAAGTTTGGAGATGGAGCAGTGGGGCTGTGTCCTGCCACCCGGCTAGCTTTATATCCGAAATAATTACACAGAAACTGTATTCTTTTAAACACTGCCTGACCCACCCTCTTATTGTTTCACCCTCTTATTGGTTAATTCTCACATCTTCCTTTAACCCATATTTAGTAATCTGTGTAGCACCACGAGGTGGTCGCTTACCAGGAGAGATCTTAACCTGCATCTGTCTTGGAGAGGAGAAGCATGGTGACTGTTTATGGCAACTGCCTGAAGCGTCTGCCTAACTGCCTTCTACCCAGCATTCTGTTCTGTTTACTCTGCCTACCTAATTTTCTGTCCTATTAAAGGGCCAAGGCAGTTTCTTTATTAACCAATGAAAGTAACACATAGACACTCCTCCATCACAAGTTTGCATTTATTATCATTTATTGTATTATCACTTTTTTCCATTTTTTAATTTAATATTTTAAAAATTTCCATCTCCTCCCCTCCTCTTCCCCCTTCCCTCCCCTCCCTTCCACACATACCCCCACTCCCTCCCTCTCCAGGCCAAAGAGCCAACAGGATTCCGTACCCTATGTTAAGTCCAAGTTCCTCCCAACTCCCCCTAGGTCCAAGAAGGTGCTCAACCAAACTGACAAGGCTCACACAGAGCCCATCCATGCTGTAGAGTCCAAGCCCATCACCATTGTCCTTGGTTTCTCAGACAGCCTCCACCATCAGCCACACCATCAGCCACATTCAGAGAGTCCGGTTTGGTTGCATGTTCCATCAGTCCCATTCCAACTGGTCTTGGTGATCTCCGGTTAGTTCTGTCCCACCGTCTTAGTGGGTGAATGCACCCCTCATGGTTCTGACTTTCTTTCTCATGTTCTCCCTCTTTCTGCTCCTCATCAGGACCTTGGGAGCTCAGTCCGATTTTCCAATGTGGGGCTCTGTCTCTATCTCCCTCCATCTCCAGGTGAAGGTTCTATGGTGATATGCAAGATATTCATGAGTATGGTTATAGGATCTGGTCTTTTCCGGCTCCCTCTCCTCAGCTGCCCAAGGACCTAGCTGGTGGCATCTCCATGGATACCTGGGAACCCCTCTAGAGTCAAGTCTCTTGACAACCCTAATATGGCTCCCATAATTAAGATATATGCTTCCCTGCTCCCATATCTACCCTTCCCATATCCCATGCCTCCCATTCCCCCAAGCTCTCCCCATCCTCCCCTTCACGCCTTTCTCTCCCCATCTCCCCTTGCCCCCAACCCTCCCCACCCCCAAGTTCCCAATTTTTACCCGGCAATCTTGTCTGCTTCCAATATCCAGGAGGATAACTATATGATTTTTTCTTTTAATAAGAAATACCTTCTTATTATCTTCTCAAGGATCACAAATTATAGGCTCAATGTCCTTTGAGGTTAAAATAGAATTTTAAAGTTGCTATGACCTGTATTTCACTGTAAGGTAAGGACTGTATTATTGTATACCATAGAGTAACCAACTAGAAATTGAATGGGAAATTCTCCTTTTAGCTTACTTTCCTAATGTGGGAAGGTGTTATTCAGTCTGCACTGGGAGAAAGGACATCAAAGATCATATAAAGTACCATATCTTGTAGTCCTCAATAACAGCCTTCCAGTAAGATATAACCACTAGTACCTAAAAGTTATGTGATGATGAACATTACATTCTTTGAGTAATTCATTGTAAATATTTATCTCAGGTAAGCATTGCCAAAACCCATGGCTTGGAGTAACATAGACCCTAGTAGACCCTACCCAAGTTTCATTGCTAACAGTCATGTTGTTAAATTGCAATATAAATATTTATTTTTACAAACAATATTTTAGTCCTGCTCTCAGCCATGATCACAAGAACATCTGTGTGCAGTGGGTAATAATGAATGTAAACATTCATACCTGGTCAAAGTGCTAAGAATGGAAGACTGAGTGCTCATCCTCAGATGAGCCCTCTGTATCCACTTTGCATCCAAAACTTCAAAAAATGATGGAATCAAATTTAAGAACCATAATATGGTGTGGGTCGCATGAAATGTCATCTTCATGCCCTGACATAGTTACTATACATGTGAATTCTCAGCAGCCCATGATCTCAACAAATTAACTAAGCCAATGTTACAGCGTGACAGTCTGTGAAGTAACTGAGTGAGTAAAGATGTCTACGTGTAAGCTTGGCAATATCATTTGAATTGCTTCGTATCTACTTGGTAGAAATGAGAACTGAATTTAATAAGCTGTCTTCCAAGGTTCTTATAGGTATCTTGGTTTATGTGTGCCTTGCTTTCACCATTGAACACAATGTAACAATTTTTTAAAAAATAATAAAAATTTCCAGTTCAGGCTATGAGTACCCCATTACCAAAAATCTTTGATAGGATTAGCTTCATAGATTGCCTAGATTTTCCATTGTACCAGTTTTCCTGAATAGAATACCTTCTGCAACCATGCAGGGTCTAAAGTAGAGGTGTTAAGACACCAAACCAGGCACAAAAATTACAATTAGATTGTCCTGCCTGGACAGTGTCCTGTGACTGGAACCTAGCAGAATTCTCATCACTGAGACCAAGGAGACTACATCAGCTACTGATGGGAGCAGATTCATAGTCCTAGAGCCTTACTTGTTGGACAATTTTCTTTCTACTGGGTTGATTCATCCAGGCTGATGATATGGCACTTGCCTGGTCTTTTTGTAGCTTGCTATGCCAGATTTTAAAACTGTTCCTGGGATGTCTGCAATTTTCTGGGTGGAGACAGAACAGGACACATCTGGGGGAGAGCAGAAGATGGGTAAGAGAGAAGAGTAAGAAGAAACTTTGATTGGGATGTACATTATGAGAAAACAATTAAAAGTTTAAAGAAATATTGCAACATGATGGGCAGGGATTCTTTGTCGGCTAACTCCAGGCTTTGGATCTATTGGTACTGGACGATTGAAGAGAAAATTATAATCACTTTTTGGAAGGTCTCTAGATGCTCCTTCGTCACATACCAGCTGTGTGTACATAGATTGCACAGTTTGGACTTACTCTGCTATTATGAAATAAAACTGAGACATTTTGGAAGGTCCCAATGAAGTCAGAGGAAAATAGTTGGGGATAGACATGATTACAATTTAATTTATACCTGAAGGAAAATATTATACAATAAACACGATTATTTTGAAAAATGAAGATAACAATTTTATATATGTTTAGAATTTTTATACTAGTCCATTTTACACTGTGCTATTTCCCCCCACACCTCCTAACCTTTATTTTCTTGATATTACTTTTTTTTCTATATTCTGCTAGACAGTTTCATTTTTAAGTTGTTAGATATTTGCACAAATAGTTCTGTGTATTTATTCAATATATAAAATCTTCTTAGAGTTTCATATAGTATCTGTATTTCAGAGATAATTTTAATTAATACAGTTATCTCCAGTTACACTGATTTTTCTAAAGGTGATATAAATTCCTTATTCTTTCAGATGACCTAATCTTGTTGTGTTTCATATATAGTGAGGTCTTATTGCTCTAATTATCTACTGAAAGTCACAAAGTTTATTTTCATAAGATATGGCAGATTGTGCTGCATTAAACATCAATGTGCAAATATTTCTGAAGTATATTTCTTTAGGTCATTTCAGTGAGTTTTTGTATGAAAACTTCTAGTATGGCAAATATTAACTATATTTATCTGAAGTTAGGTTGTAATTTCTCAAAATTCAGCAATTTTTGAAATTTCCAGTTACTACCGTCATTTAAACCACCTTCTGTAAATCAATCAGACAAGGTGACAGAAAGTGGAGAAACTGCCTCAGGCCAGAAATCTATTGAGAGCTTATGTCCTGTTGTTATACCCACAGCATATGCAGAACTGAGGGAATGGTGTGAGATGCATTTCTTCAGACAGGATCAGGAGCTGAACTTCACCATTCTGTTGGTTGACTCAAGTGTCCACCACCACCTTCTCAAATTGGGCTAGGTGCTTATTTAAGAAATCCCTTGTTCTTGAATATGCAAATTTCCTGAGTCTATTATGGTAAATACAGGAATGTCCACACCCAACAACAACATATGAGCAGTGCCTCTCCATAGTCACTGAGCACACAAGGCCCACACCATGGGATGGAACTGTATCATTCTCTTCATTGTGTCAGTAACTACAGGTAAGGAATTTCTCTTTTCAAACCTGAGGAGAACACAGGGACTGAGGTGACAATGTCTCTGGCAATCTACTCTTTTCTTCACAGGTGTCCACTCCCAAGTACAGCTACATCAGTCTGGGCCTGAACTGGGAAAACCCGGGACCTCAGTGAAATTGTCCTGCAAAGCTTCAGGCTACACCTTCACTAGCTACTATATGCACTGGGTGAAGGCAAAGACCTGGACAGGGTCTGGAGTGGATTGGAGAAATTAATCCTAGAAGTGGTGGTACTAACTACAATGGGAAGTTCCAGGGCAAGGCCAAACTGACTGCAGACAAATCCTCTAGCATAGCCTACATGGAGCTCAACAGCCTGACATCTGAAGACTCTGCCATCTATTACTGTGCAAGACACAGTGCTGTAACCACATCCTGAGTGTGTCAGAAACCCTGGAGGAGAAGGAAGCTGCCCTGTGACTGACATGACAGATTAGCCTTAAGACATTCACAGAAACAAACATTCTGAATGTTGCTTTGTCTCTCACTTTTATGTAACAAATTTTCAAAATTATTTCTGTGAATGAAGGGATGCTGAATTAGGATGACTATATACCACACCTTCACAATGTCTTCACCAATGACCACATTCATTGAAATGTTTCTTCATTAACTAAACAATAAAAAGTGAGAATTGTGATTATGAAGTATGGTAAAAATATCCATCTCTGGATTCTAAGAGAATGGAGCTAGTTTTTAATAAGCTGAAATATGAATTTGAACATTAAAGTCCAAATAATAACTGCTGGAGAAACAAAAGTCCTTCAAAATCTCAAATGTTACATGACTTCAGGTTTAGAGTTAACTCTGGTTGTGTAGTCCTGCAGAATTTCCAGTCTCTTAGAGTGTCATGTATGTGTCAAAATACACTGCATATAATATAATTCCTGTAAGATGTCCAAGGATTATAAAATTACTTTTAACAAAATCATTAATCAAATCAATGTATGTACATGTTATTTGAGGCAGGTTGTGAGATCATACATTATTTCCTGGTCCCATTTTACTTCTTTCTTTGTCTCAGAAACCTGCCCCACAGTCTCAAACATTTATACAACATAGAACTATATTGATAAGTCATTATCTCTCACAGGCCATTGGATATCAACCTAGTGGTCACCTTTGTTTTACCGTGTGTTCGTATTTTTAAATGATTGAGTACTTGTGAACATCATCAGTCATTGTGCTGTCTACCAACTCACTTCATCACCAGCATTCACTGCAACAGCTATATCCAACAACACCAAAGAAAAGACTGGGTTTCATGGAGATCTGGAATTCAACTGAGGCACAACTCAATATTCATCCTTGAAACATATACTTAATATCACCTTAGATAATGAAGGAAGAAGAGACAAACATAATTTTTGCACAGAGTGAGCCTTTCTAAATTTTCTGGTGAAGGACAGAATCTATGTCCACAGATAAAGCAGAATTATTCCAACTACCCTATAAATGTGCTTGAACTTGAACAGAATCATATTCTGTGTCATCATATGGAAGAGCAGTCACACAAATATTTTTAAAGGTAGAATGACACTGAACACTAAGTCTAAGATTAATATTGTGGAACTGATTTCCTATAAAAGAACAGCCTCCTCCAAAGCATTGATATGATCCTGTCTTCTAGATTTACAGGAATTTTTGGATAACATATTTTGCAACCAATTAACATCCTCTGTAGTATGAACCTGTTGTACTGAGGCAGTTGTGTATACCACAGTTCTTATAGTATTAATGTGTATAATGATACCCAGATAAAGCAGCATTAAGTCATTTTGACCTATTAATTACATTAGTAATTTCTTTTATAGCACATGTTAAATAGGTTCATCCATATGTCCTAGGTTAAGAAATTGATTTTGTAAACTTTTTGTTTATAATAAATGAATGAGAAAGTACAATTTATCATCTCGCTTCATGCTGAAATTAGGGCATTGTAGTTGGGAATCCAAAAAACTGCAATGTTGGCCAAGTCCAGTAAGTGCAGGTTGTTTCTCTCATTGTTTGTGCTCTGAAGGACCATCTGAGACTATGGATGCGTAGTCTGTGATGGTGGACCAGGATAGAGATTCTGAGGAGACAGCTAAAGTTGATGTTGGATTTGCTGGAAGTATCGTGGTTGATTTGAAATCTGTTGGACAGGTAGACTAGGGACAGAAGTACAGTTAAGTAGTTCAGAAAAAATATGGTGGAATCATAGTCTTGGTAGATGGGAAAACAGATTTTTAATATTGAGAGAGAGAGAGAGAGAGAGAGAGAGAGAGAGAGAGAGAGAGTGAGAGAGAGAGAGAGAAGTGTACTATTAAGAAAACTACAAGAGCTAGTTCCAGGACAGGCTCAAAAAAAAAAAAAAAAAAAAAAGCTGCAGAGAAACCCTGTCTCGAAAAACCAAAAAAAGAAAAAAGAAAAAAAAAAAGAAAATAGGCTGGTGAGAAACACATCACAGCTTGGTTGTACTTTTCTTAAGTTTATCTCAACCTGTGAGTATTGGTGAATTTACAGTGACCTTTAGACGCCTATAAGAACCTTCATAAAAAGACAAAATATCCATAACATTTTTATTATTTGTGGTTATTTTAATTGTGGTGGTATTTTGACAGAATCAGAATAATAGTTTATCAGATTTTATTAATTTCTGTCAAAATTAAGAAACTTGGGAGTCCCAATGTTACAGCAGAATAGCAATAGAAAATATCTGGAATGTTTCTTGCTTATATACCTCAAATCACTTTTGTATCATTATTTAAACCTTCTCATCCTCAAACCTTCATAATTGCTTTTATCAATCTCAATAGCTTGTATTTACATATCCTAAGTTATTTTCTTTCTTCCCAAAACATTTTTTATTTAAGCCTTCATATATATCTCTACCTTAAACCTTTACATTTATATCTCATAAAAATTTTCCACTAATTTAAACCTTTATGTCTTACTTAAGCTTTCTTATTTTTGACCTTAATATATGTTGTCATAACTTTAGACCAAAATTAGGCCCATATACCTAGTATAATTTATTTCCCTTGGCCTACATATTATCACTGAAGGTTTTATGTTCTCAGATCTTACAAAAAATTGTGCTTATATATCTTAAAACATCTTTTTATTTCTTATATTATTTTCATCCTTATAGCTTAAGCTTAAATTTTATACCTTTTTTATCCAACTATGTCAGGAGACATAGGTGATTGGTTAATGAAGTACTCACTGTAGGTTGATTTCCTTTAAACAAAGGAATAATAAAAAGTTATTTTGAACCTGTTTGGTGAGTTTATTTATTTATTTTTTTGGAATTTGGCAACAGTGCAAATTGCTTTTAGGCATTATATTAGCCATAAAAAGTGAGGTCAGTGGCTGAATTTTTCTTTGAAAACAAAACTGAGAAGGCAGCTGAAGTCTCTGGAACTTGCTTTTTAAGTTACATTCATTCAACAAAATATATTTTGAACCATAAGCTTAATGGTCCATGTATCAATGAAAGTGACAGAGACCCAAAAGTGTACATCATTTGAAGAGAGGCTCGGCAACAAGCAAGAGTCATGGCACAGTTTTGTCTGTAATGTGAAACTTAAACATTTTTAATGTATAGGAGCTAAGAAAGGGATTGTTTATATCACATAGCATATTTAATGTCCTTTCCTCCTAATTATCTTCAATAGCTCACAATTTAAGTAAATTTATTCTTAATGGTTTATAATATAGGTTGTCTTTATAAACTTATAACTTTATATTTAATCCCTGTTAGATTTAGAGAGCTTTTAAGGAGGCAAGGAAGTTAAATTAGGAAGCTGAAGGAAATTATGAAGGAGCAGAGAAGGTAATTGTCTTGGTAACAAAAGTTTAAATCCAGTAGTCTCCAAACAGACTGACAGACTTTTCAGATAGAAATATCCCAATTTTCAGAGGAAAGACTTCCCTCTCCATGTGATGGGGGTGAGGTAGGGCTAAAGGAAGCTTACTGACACACCAGTATTTTTCTAGTAGAAATAAAAGAGTGAGTTCCATAGTAGCACTTACTGATGAAGGGGAAAGAGAAATTAATAAGGAGAATTATCCTAAGTGTTGTGATTAAGATATGGGTTTGAGAATCACACTTTAAAATTTAACAAGAAAGTATCTTAAAAGAGGGTCTCCAAATACCTTCTCCATGGGCAGTGACAGACATGCCTCCGGGTCCTGAACTATAATGTTTAAGAAACCCCTTTATTTTATGAGGAACAGATGATATATTATAAAGTGTAGGCCAATTTAATTATGATATTTTATAGTTTTTTCTTCTAAATCAGAGGCATCATGAGGATGTAAAAGCTCCTTAAAAGTGTCATCAGATGTTCCAAATCATTGTTTAACTGAACAACTAAATCTCCATGCTTCAGTAAAGGGGGTTCTTTGGAAACAGGAGTTCCTTACATACCTTACATACAACACTTACATACCTCTCAAGAGAATAAATTCCTTTAGAAGCATTGTCAGGGAGATCTGTCTCTACTTCTGTAGACAGAATTTGCTTAAAGTCCCCCCAAAGAAACCACTTGAATAAACATATTTTCAGGACCATGTTTAGTTTAGCAATATATTATATCTTTTTATCTTCTTTTCTTCAACTTATAAGTCTTAATTTACATGGTCTGAAATCCAAGGACTGGTCTTTCTACAAAAAAAAACCTGACATAATTTGTTCTTGAACATTAATATTATTTTCTTCCTTCATTCCTTCTTTCCTTCCCTTCTCTTTCTTTTTCTCCTTTTGTCCTTTCTTCCTCCTTTCAAATTTTTCCTTCCTTTCTTCCCTCCCCCTCTCTTTCTCTTCCTTTCTTTATGGGGACACTTTTAAGAATATCTATATACATCTGTCCTTTTTATAGGAATTAGTAACTTCCTACTTTGGAATCCTCAATGACGGCATTAGATAAGACCACTGGACAGGATATCCAGACATTACAAAAGGCAATGGTAAACAGATTTGAAAAGATTGAGGAAATGATCAGATTTGGTGAAGAAGAACAAAAGGTAAAAAAAAAAAAAGGCAAAATTTAACCTCATCCATATGTAAAACTCTCCAGGATAGCTTGCCTTTCCAGTAATATCATCAGAAAAAGTATCTGGCTCCAAGTACTCTAAAGTTGTCAAGGAATATACATGGGAACCCATACTTATGGCTGATCCAAAAGAAATTAAATAAGGAATTGTAGCTTATGAACTACATTCATCTTTTGTTAGGGAAATTACCAAAATGTGGGCTTTCATTAGCAAAGCCACACTTCAAGTTTGGGCTCAGTTAATCTCAGCAGTCTGAGAAAGTGGAACACAATTGCTTTGGAGGTGCTGTTTAAAAGAGGAAGCAAAAATTTTAGAGCAACAAGAAAAAGCAAAAGGACTTGAGATTTCCCTAGATCATATTCTAGGTCAAGTACTTTATTCTGATCCTCAGGATCAAGCTCTTTATGATGATCACACCTTGTCCCTATGTACCACAGCAGGTTAAAAGATTTTGGACAGGACTTAGGACCAGGAAAGTGAGTTGAATCATATTTTTAGGTTAAAAAGGGTCAGATAGAACCTTTTAGTGACTTTTTCCAAAGACTAACTAGGGCTGTACAAATAGGGGTGACTGACCCAGAAGCAAGGTGTGTAATAATTAAATATTTGGCTTATGACAATGACAACATTGAGTGTAAACAAATCCCTGGGCCTTTAAAGGTCAGATCAGCACCCATGGATGAATGGGTCTTGCATTTAATAAATGTCGAGACACTTGACTATGGTACTGAAGTGTAGGTAAGAGAAGCAATTTCCAATGGTAAGAGATGACATCAGAATACCAGATGTTTTACTTGTGATAGAATGGGACATCTGAAAAGGGATTGTAGACAATGGATTCCTAGGAATAATGCCTCCTCTGGGAATGACAGAAATAGGAGGACTCAGACTCCAGGTATATGTAGGAGGTGTGGCAAAGGTTGACATTGGACCAATGAATATAGGTCAATGACAGATAGACAAGTCAACTCAATACCATTGGGAAATGCCATGGGTGGCCTCTCACAGGCCCCCATGACAAATGTGATCCAGTCATTTCCAGTTACTGTACAGAACATGTCTTGCCTATAAAATTAAAAAATCCAATGCCTGCTCTAAAAAGCAATACTGGTCTGAATAATGTGTTAAATATGGAGGATGAGCAAAAATCTCCAGTAGGACAGAGGAAATGTATATTTTTCTAGACTTCTATAAATGATCAAAGACCAAAGCTAAAAGTTTATATAAAAGGCATTTTTATTGGAAGTTTATTAGACACAGGCATGGATGTAAGTATTATTTCTCCAGAATCTTGAGATCCAAATTGGTCTCTTTAAGAGGTAGATGTTCAGTTCCTGGGAATTGAAACCCTATCTCAGGTGAAACAAAGCACAGTATAGGTTGAATATATAGGGACAGAAGGGCAAATAGGTACTAAGACAATATATAGCCAATATTGCAGCAAATTTGTGGGGTTGTTTCCTATTGCAACAATGGAATACCCAAATTAACATTCCTCCAGCCCTCAAAATATGTTTTGGAGGCCAATATTGGAAGATATTACAAAAGATGGACACTAGCCATTCAGGCTGTACAAGAATACAGAGCAATTGATAAACCTTCAGAGGTACCAACAGCCCTACATTTAAAATGGTTAACTGATAAACCAGTGGTTAGCAGTGGCCTCTAGATGAGGAAAAGTTGCAGGTTTTAGAACAGCTGGTACAAAAGCAACTAGATGCTCGACATATAGAAGAATCTAACAGCCGTTAGAATTCTCCTGTATTTGTTGTTAAAAAGAAATCTGGAAAACAGACAATGGTTACAGATCTAATTGATATCAAAAAGGTTGTTCAACCTATAGGCCCTCCACAATCTGGAATTCTGCTGCCTTCTCTGTTACCAAAAGGATGGCCTCTCATAGTTATTGATTTAAAGTATTGTTTCTTCACTATACCTTTTCAAGAAAAGGATAGAGAAAAGTTTGCCTTCATAGTTCCTACTTGTAATAATTCTCAGCCCACTAGAAGATATCAATGGACCATTATCCCACAGGGAATGCTCAAAATCCCCACCGTGTGCCAATACTTTGTCAGCCAGCCATTGGAAATAATACTTAAGTGATTTCCTAGGTAAATAATCTACCTATTTTTACATTTTATATTGATGATATTTTATAATATGATTTAAATACAGATACTTTAGAAAGGATGTTTTAAGAAGTAAAGGAATTCTTGCCTAAATGGAGATTACAAATTGCTCCTGAAGAGATTCAAAGAGGAGATTCTATTAATTACCTATATTTCACAATAGCCTTACACAAAATTAGAATACAAAAAGCACACATTAGGAGAGACTGATTATGGACACTTAATAACTTTCAAAGATTATTGGGAGACATTTCCAGTATACAATCAGCTGTTGGGATAACACCTGATCTTATAATTCAATTAAACAATACCTTGGATAGTGATAAAGACTTGAATAGTCCCAGAAAATTAATAGGTAAAGCAGAAAAGGAATTGGCAATTATTGAGGAGAAATTACAAGAGGGACATGGGGATAGGATTGGATGAATCCAAATCTTAATTGTATTCTGGTCATATTGCCTTCCAGAATTTCTCCTATAGGAATTTTAATGCAGATGGAAGATATTACCTTAGAATGGATCTTTTTACCATATAAACCAAGTAAAAAAATTAAAAAAGTTATATGGAAAAAGTCTCTAAATTGATCATAAAAGGCAAATTGAGAATCTGTCAATTAGCAGGTATAGACCCAGCAGAAATTATAGTGCCTTTTACTGCTAATGAAATAAAAAGTTTATGTTAAGACAATGAACCCTGGCAAAGGGCTTGTGCTATTTTCGTGTGGGGGAGAAATTAATAGCAATTATCCCCAAAGTGATAAACTTAACGTTAGAAAGAGAATTTCTTGATTCTTCCACAAAGTATACATGATGAACCAATAATTGGAGCCTGTACATTTTACACTGATGCAAATAAAACAGGGAAGGCAGGTTACAAAGGTTCTTGCTTCATGAAAGAGTCTGTGAGACATTCTGCAGGGCACAAAAGAAAGTATCTGAACTGTCTTTGAAATTTCCTGCTTTATTTAAATGTCTGTTGGATACTATAGGACTGTAGGCTGAAGATGGATGCCCCAACAGTACAAAAAAAACTTTGGGTGACTGTCCAGACAGGCAGATGTCTCTGTCATTTCTAGAATTTTGGAAGTTGCTTATTTCTTGTTTAATTAGGTAATATTATATACTTCTGGAGTCTTTGATGGAGTGGAAGAATAGATAGATATAGTTTCCATTGTTATGATAAAAGATAAAATAGATACATTGTAACTGTAATTCTTGCTTTATAAATGTTTTGTTATATGTAATTTTGCTATGTTGAAGTTAAAGCCTTTCTTTTTTGTTTAAACAGTAAAACAGGGAAATGATTGAGGAAGATCATCTGTCTATGTGTTACTTTCATTGGTTAATAAAAAAACTGCCTTGGTCCTTTAATAGGACAGAAAATTAGGTAAGCAGAGTAGACAGAACAGAATTGTGGGAGAAAGAAAGCAGAGTCAGGCAGACCCCTCAGGCAGACACCATAGCTCTCCTCTCAGAGATGGACACAGGTTAAGATCTTTCCCGGTAAGCCACCACCTTGTGGTGCTACAAAGATTACTAATATGGGTTAAAGCAAGATGTGAGAATTAGCCAATAAGAGGCTAAAACTAATGGGCCAAGCAATGTGAGTACAATTTGTGTGTTGTTATTTTGGGTGTAAAGCTAGCCATGTGGGAGCTGGGTGGTGGGACACAGCCTAGCTCCTTCTACAAGTAAGGTGGAACAAAGGACTTATAATTTTCTCCAGAAGATAGAAATGCATGCTATTCTTATGGTACTAAGGGATTTGAAAGAACCTCACAATATGCAGAAAGATTTATCTTACATATTGAAACTGCTGAATTTATACCAGATGATACATAATTGACTTCATTGTTCATCCAGGTGAAGACATAATCAGGAATAGGCTTTGTCCTATATACATAACACACATCCAATCCCAAATGAGTCTGGCATGTCCTCTACCACAAAGTAACACAGAAATTGGTCAATTATTGATTGGAAATGTGTTGCAGGCCTCTGAGTTGCATGAAAAAAAAACATGTCAATAGCAAATTTTTAAAGAAAGAGTTTTCTATTACATGGTAACAAGCTAAGGATACTATAGGGAGGTGTCCTACATGCTTTTTCTATAGTCAAACATTATTGTCAGCAGGGAGTAACTCCAAGGGTTCTCAAAAAAATGAAATATAGCAGATGGATGTGTTCCACTTTATGGAATTTGGTAAATTAAAATATGTACACTTCATAGACACATAATCAGGTTTCCAATGGGTAACTGCCATGAGCTCAGAATAGCCTGATTCAGTAATCACACGTGTATTAGAAGTTATGGGCATTCTTGCACAAATAAAGACAGAAAATGGTCCAGGATATGTATCTAAGAAAATGAAACGGATTTTGCTTATTTTAATATAAAGCACATTACAGGTATACAGCTCTGATTGACATATGATGTTTCCATGCTCAAACATAATAAAGATTCCTTGTCAAACTCCTCACAGTTTTATGTATTATTTTTAAATTTTATTCAGTTTTATTTACTTTTTGCATATTTTGAAAAATTGTATAATATATTTTGATTACTAAATCTCTCCCCAATTTCACACCATCTTTTTCTCTCTGTAGAATGCAAATAGTTAAAAAATTAAAATTAAAAGCATTAATAGCCGGGCGGTGGTGGCGCATGCCTTTAATCCTAGCACTCGGGAGGCAGAGGCAGGCGGATCTCTGAGTTCGAGGCCAGCCTGGTCTACAAGAGCTAGTTCCAGGACAGGCTCTAGAAACTACAGGGAAACCCTTTCTCAAAAAAAGCATTAATAATATGTAAGAAAGAAAAACAGGAACTTACATACATATAACCTACAACAACACTCTACTTTGAAACTATCATTTATAGGTAAAGGATAAGTAAGACAAAAGAAATAATGCACAGTGTGAAACCAGAGAAAATATCTATAAAATATTGCATGCATTCTGTGTTAGTCATCTACTGCAGGAGATGTTTGCAGTTAATACACTCAATAATACTCCAATAGAGAAAACAAACTTTTCATTGCAAGGAAGTATCAAGTATAGAACTTATTGGTTAAGTAATGAAAACCTGTTTCCATGTTCTTCTCTGAACATTGGAACCCCATCAGTATATACTATGTGCAGACTCACCATGCTTTCCATTCCCCATGATTTCATATGTGCATCAGTCCTCCAGAATCTAGAAGACATTCTTTCCTTAGAGTTATACACCACTTCCAGCTCTTAAGATTTATTCACATTTTAAATTCTTTCTCAGAAATAATGTCTAACAATTGAGCTACTGCAGGCCAATAAGAACATTGGCAATACTCCATACCTGTGGTGCCCCTCTGATCATTAAATTATAGAAAGCTGTCTTATGCCAATACAGAGGTGTTCAATTAATAACATATCTTGTGGGATCAGAACATATCTTGGGTGATCAGAACAGTTCACCCATGCACATATGTGAGTTCAAGTACTCATTAGTTTATTAGAAACCTATCTTGACCTTAAAAGGAAATTCTACCTGATGGTCAATTTTCCTAATGCAGGAAGATGACATACTGCCTGAAGGAAGAGAAAAGACATTAATGATTTTATACAGAAGCAGACTAAAATACCATTCATGAGCTGTCTATCTCATATTACTGGAAGCATATATCTCTTATATCCATGGAACATGATCAGAGAACAACAGGAATAATGCTAATAACTAAAGGACAAGTTTATCTACATCTCACTAGTTTTCATACCTTTTTCTTAAAGATATTATTTTTTATAACAATAGTGTATCAGTAGATCTATAAAACCACACCAAAATATGAACACAATTTTTTTCCTTCAACACATAGAAAATATCATGTGTGAAACTAGGCATCTAGGAAATATTAAGGATTTTCTGTTTTTTGTTACAAAAATAACATAATTTACATTTCTCTTATTCCATAGTTCACTTTCCTTTATTTTCATTTTCTTTCTTTGTGATATCAGGCCACATGCATTCTCTATCCTTTATATTTATATGTTGGGATATGTTTCAAGATCCTCATTTTAGTATTTTTTTCTTATAACATAAATTGTGTTTCTCTTAAACCAACACTTAATATCTCCATTTTGAAACATCATTTTTGAAATTCTGTCTCCTGTGATTTCCTGATCTCCTTTAATTTTATCTATATTTTAGTATGTCCTTGACCTTAATTACTCAAACCCAAATGATCAATTTTTTGTCTCATTGTTTTTATAACTTAAACACACAAACATAATATTAATATCTTGCAATTATATACAAGGGAGAACATGTAGCATTTGTCTTCATTGACCAGGTTGACTTCACTCAGCATATTTTTCCAGTTCAATCCACTTATCTATATATTATTTAGTTCATATTTTACTATAGCTTATTTTTCCAATGTTTATACAACCAATATTTCTATTAAATATTTCCCATGTGTTGGAAATATGTGTTTGTTCCATCTTCCAGCCCCTATGAATAGAATACCAATAAACATGGACACATAAGTCACTCTTTAATAAGATATAGAGTCATTGAACACATGCTTTGGAAGGATATGACTGGGACACAGCATAGTTTTATTGATTAATTTTTGTGAAAATCTACACACTGAATTTTTGAGTAACTACACTAATTTAGTTTTACCTCAACCTGTAAACAATCTTTCTCCAGTTCATGCCTGCATTTGCTATACTTTATTTTCTTGCTTATAATCATTCTCAGGAAAAAATGGATGGATTTTCTGAGAAACTGCAACACTGATTTGCAAAGAAGTTGTTCAAGGTTGCATTCCCACCAGCAATGGATGATTGTTTTCTTTACTCCACATCCTTTCCAGCATAAGCTCTCATTGGTATTTTCGATCTTAGCCATTCTGACAGGTGTAAGATGGTATCTCAAAGTTGTTTTGATTTGCAGTTCCCTGATGACTAAGGATGTTGAACATTTCTTTAAGTATCTTCTGGCCATTTGAGATCCTTCTGTTGAGAATTCTCTGTTTAGTTCAGTACACCATTTTAAATAGGTTATTTAGAATTTTAATATCTAATTTCTTGAGTTCTTTATATATTTTGGAGATCAGTCCTTTGTCTGATGTTGGGTTGATAAAGATCTTTTACCATTCACTAGGCTGCCTTTTTGTTTTATTGACCATGTCCTTTGCTTTACAGAAGCCTCTCAGTTTCAGGAGATCCCATTTATTTATTTTGCTATCAGTATCTGTTTTATTGGTATTATATTTAGGAAGTGGTTTAATTATGTTCATAGCTGCATTAATTTTTAACAGCCAAATCTGGAAACAGCCTAGATGCCCCTCAAAGAATGAATAAATAAAATGTGACATATTTACACATTACTCAGTGGTAAATACAATGAAATCTTAAATTTTGCATGCAAATGGATGGATTCAGACAAAACTATTCTGTGTGAGGTAATCTAGAATCCAAAAACTGAATATGGTATGTACTAACTCATAAGTGAATACTAGCTATAAACAAAGGACATTAAGCCTATAGTTTATGACCCTAGAGAAGCTAAGTAATAAGGTGAACCCAAAGAAAAACATATATAGTTCCACCTGGAAGTTCGAAACAGAGATTGCCTGACACAATTGGGAGCATGGGGTTGGGAGAAGAAGGGAAAAGAAGGGTCAAGGGGAATGTTGATAAGAATTTGAGGAAATAAGATAGTTAAGATGGAGGAAGGACAGACATGGGAGCAAGGAGAAGAATGTCTTGATTGAGGAAGTCATTGTGAGGTTAGCAGAAACCTGGTTTAGAGAAATTCCCATGAGCCCAAAAGAATGACCCTGGCTAAAACCTTAAGGAATAGAGGAGAAGGGGCTTGATCTTCACTTGTCTTGTAGTCAGACTGATGAATATCTTAAATATCACCATAGAACCTTCATCCAGCAACTGACTGAAACAGAGGCAGAGACCTACATTGGAGCACTGGACTGTGTTCCCAAAGTCCAGTTGAAGAGTGGAAGGAAGGAAGATATAAACAAGGAGGTCAATACCATGATGGGTTCACCCACTGAAACAGTCTACCTGAGCTCACCAACTCCAGCCAGACTGGGAAAAAAAGAACATATTACCAAACTAGTTCCTCTAGATGTGATTGTCAGTTGTATGGCTGGAGAATATTGAGAGGCCACTGGCAGCGGCACCAGAATTTATCCCTACTGCATGCATGTGATCCTATTCTCTTTGGATGATTACCTTGCTCAGCCCAGATATAGAGGAAGGGCCTTGGAACTTCTCTAAAGCAAATGTGACTTAACCTCTTTGAGGATTAGATGGGGTGGGGTGGGAGATTATGTGAAGGGAATGGGAGTTGAAGACTTTAGTTGTAGAGCATAGAGAAATCCATGTTGAAATTAACAGGAAATTTTCCCTGATGGTTAAATTCTCTAATGCACAAAGGTGCTATGGAGCCTGATGGCAAGAAAAAGACATCAAAAATCTTACACAGCAGACAACATGGTCTGCAATATCAGCCTTCAGCTAATATGTATCCAAGTGCCTAGTAGTTATATAATAGCATACTATTTTCTACTTGGATTTGTGGTAAGATTCATGGGGAAGTATTCATCTTTGTTAAACATATCAAAAATTACCCATGGCTGGGGAAGACATCCTACTTAGTCAATTATAGTTGTATCACTAATGGTCATTTTGTCAAACTGTCATATAAATACATATGTCTATTCCCAATAAGTTGATGCTGCTCTTAGCCTTGATACCAGAAGTTTCTTTACAGTGTGTATAATGATTAATGCAAATATCCATGAGTGTTCACAGTTCTGTATAGTTTCCAGCATAAGACCTGAACAAATCCAGCCAACCACAAAGACAGACTGAGAGCCTATGAAGTTGCTGAACAAGTAATGGTGTCTACTGGTAGTCTTGGCAATACAATTTCGATTGCTTTGAGCCACATGGTAAATAAGAAAATTTTATTTCTTTAATTGCCCTCAGGGGTTGATGCATCTACCTTGGTGCTTGTGTGCTCTGCTCTCACTATTGAATAAAGTACAATGGTATTTATATTATTATAACATGATGGAAAAGGTCTCCTAAGAACCCATACAAAGCTGAGAATCTCTTTGCGTTTCATGATTAATGATGAAAAAATTTATCGCTTTTCTTTGTGATATATCTATAGGTTCTCTATGTACTAGTGAATGATTATACTTGTATATGTACATGTAACACTGATTGGAGTTACTATGTTATTGAAGCAAAAGAAGTCAAGATTTTTGGAAAGATATTTATGTTGTTACTACCTCTGAAAAGTCACCAAATACACCCAAAAAGATAGACACTTGTAGTAGTGTCAAAGTCTTCCACAATAAATTGGAACGGAGTATAACAAGGGTTTACTTCTTTGGGGTAAACACTGAGTAAAGATAGTGATGCACAGTCCTCTGAATAGTCTGAGAACTAAAACAAAATCAAGAAAATAGGAAGCTGTACATGTTTTTTATCTGCACCTATAGTACATGAGACCATGCCCTAAATGGGCTGGTATCTTAAAGGCTATTGGCTGATGAAGTTCCCACAACTTTTGGAGGAGTCTGCTTGTTCTTCCTGGCCAACCAGAACCAAAATAGTGACACAGATACTGTATTAATTAAAGTACTGATTGGGCCCTTAGCACTAGCTTCTTATTGGCTTAATCTTACATTTTAATTATCCATTTCTATTAATCTCTATTTCACAATGTGGTCATGGATTACCAGCAAATATTGGCATGTCTTACTCTAGGGTGTTTCCATGGCATCTTTCTATAACTCAGCATTCTTCCCAACACTCCATTTAGTTTTCTTAGCCCAATTCTCTTCCCATACAGCTCTGAAATAGTTCCAAAGCAGTTCCTTTATTAATCAATGAAAGCAACACATAAACAGAAGGACCTCCTAAACCACATAACAATATACAGAATGTTAATGGGAACCTATGCATGTGAAAGATCTAAAATATATTAATCAAGCAGTAGTATCTTATGGCATGATTTCACCATATGTGAGGGAGTTGATAAAGACATGGGCTACAAGAAATAAGGTTATTCCAGATAAATGTCTTCAACTAGTCTCAAGTATAAACGAACATGGCACACAACTTTAGTGAAAGAGTTTTTGGAGATAAGAAGCTAAAACCCTTTAACTTTAAGATAGAGTCAGAGGTATTGAGGCTTTCTGAGATCAGATTCTTAAGAAGGCCCTTATTCTGATCAAGATAGGCAAACTATATATAATAAATGTATCTTGACCCTATGCTGTAGAGCTGTCTTGCATGCTTGGAAGAAGATTCGATAACCAAGAAAATAATTTAATCACATACTAAGGTGATACAAGGCCCAAGAGATCCTTTTAGTTAATCTTTATAAAGATTAACTAAAGTTGTATAGATAGGGGTAGCATATCTAGAAGCCAGACGAGTACTCATTGAATCTCTGGCTTTTGAAAATGCTAATTTAGAGTCCAAAAAGATACTTTAGCCTTTAAATATAGATCAGCACCAACTGATGAATGGTTCCTACACAAGCCAATATTGAGTCCTTTGAGTATATCACGGAGGATATTTATCTACCAGCACAGGTCAGAAATGGAGATTGGAATTCCAGCTCTAGGAATTGGAATCTAAATGAAGCCACTTGGCTTTGGGGCAAGCACTCATACTTTCTGCTACTTTCCTGCCATGTCTGTCATTGCTGCCACTACACCAGAGGAGTCAGTCATGAACAACATAGATATTGACCCATTAATCAACTGATTGGGACAAATAGAGGCTTGGAAAATTCAGGGTTCCTCTAGGAACCTGACTTAGGTCCTCTGCATATGTGTTATGGTTGAATAGTGTGGAGTGTTTGTAGGATTACTAATTGGGAGTAGATATTATCTCTGACCCTTTTGTGTACTTACAGTACCCCTTTCTTCCTAATGAGTTGTCTCATCAAGACTTTATGTAATGGTATGTGCTTGGTCTTATTGTAGCTTACTGTGCCCCATTTGTTGAATATCCCTGGCATTCCTCCTCTTTTCTCAGAAAAAGCAAATAGAGTTACATTGAGGAAGAGGGGGAAGTATGGGGAAGTGTCTGGGGAGGAAGAGGACCTGTCATCATCATTTATGCCCCAGCAATGTTTAAACAACCAAGGACAACCCACTTACTGCAATTCTCCAGTTGGTCTTACCATGGGCAGGTTCTAAATTCTCAAAACTTAGCAGACTTTGAAATTTCCTTTCACCACCATCAACATTGCCACCTCCTTCTGTGCATCAATCTGATAACCATGTTACAAAGTAGAACTACTGCCTAGGGCGAGAAATCTTTTGTGAGCTTAGGTCCTGATGTTATACCCAAGCATCTGCATGGAGCTGAGTGAAGGTGAATGGGATGTATTCTTCAGACAGGAATAAGACTCAGACCTCAGCATCCTGTGATTTGACCCAATTGTCCTCTGCATCCAACTTCTCCAGCTTGACTAAAATGTTCCCAACTCATGAATATGCAAATAACCTGAATCTGTTATGGTAAATACAGGGATATGAACACCCCAGAGCAACTTATAGTTATTGTCCTCTCTATGGTCATTGAGCACGGAGGTCTTCACTGTAGGATGGAGATGGATTGTTCTCTTCCTCCTGTCAACGACTACAGGTAAAGGACATTCCTGTTCCAAACTTTCAGAAGGAACAGGGAGTGAAGTAAAAATGACACCTAAAATGACATTCCTCCACAGGTGTTCACACCCAGGCCCAGCTGAAGCAGTCTGGGCCTGAGTTGGTAAAACCTGGGGCCTCAGTGAGTTGTCCTGTAAGATTTCTTTCTATACATTCACCTACTACTTTATTACTTGGGTGAAGCAGAGGACTGCAGAAGGCCTTGGATGGACTGGATGAATTGATCCTGAAGACAATGAAACTAAATATGCTCAGAAGTTCTGAGGACAGATACACTGACTGCAGACACATCCTCTAGTACAGCCTACAGAGAACTCAGCAGCAGCAGCAGACTCTGCAGTGTATTACTGTGTGAGACACAGTGTTGCAGCCACATCCTAAATGTGTCAGAAGCCCAGGAGGAGTAGGGCCAGAGATGAAAGAAAATATTAGACTAGAGGCTTGCTCATAAATAATCATCTGAGTGGCCATTTTCTGCCTCCTCCTCACAGTACTATAGTTTTTCTATTTTTTCTTATTACAAATTTAAATAATATGACCTGTTTGAAACAGCCCTCGTGTATATCATACCATGACAATCTTTTCACCAGTGACCACCTCCATTGACAAGTTTGTTCTTTAATAAAAACAATAAAATCTGAAAGCTGTGATTATGCTTTATGATAAAAATACCTCTAGATTATTAATCAGTGGGCCCTTTGTCATAGTAGCTTTCAATAAACTAAAATGCATATTGGCAAGTAAGAGTTAAATATATAATGTCTGGGTAAACAAAAAATATTTTCAGGCTCTTGAGTGTTGCATAACATCAGGTGTATAGTTAGATGGGGCTTTGTGGTCCAGCAGAAGTCCGGTATCTTAGAATGTAAGATATGTATAAAAATGCACTACCACATAGGTGTAATTCCTATAAGTTGATATTAATAAAGTAACTTCCCCCAAAATCATTAAATCAATCAACACATGTGCTAATTTAGGTAGTTTATGAGATCATACATTATTCCCTGGTCCCATATTTACTTCCTTCATGGTCTCAGAAACATGTCCTACAGTCTCAAGTCTTAACAGAATGTGCACCCATACTGATAAAGCATCAACTCTCACAGAGCATTGCATACCTGGTGGTCACCCTTGTTCTAAAGTGTGTTTGGATTTTTGTCTGGTGGAGTGCTTGTAGACTCCCTCCATCAGGGGAGCTGTGTATCAACTTCATCATCAGTGGTGACTGCTACAGATAGATTCCATAACACATAAAGAAAGGACTGTGCTTCAAGGAGATGTGGAAAATGGCTATGCACAGCTCACCTTTCATTCTTGAATCATTTACTCAACATCACCTTAGGACACTGAAGACAGATGTGAAAGTCATAGTTTAGGCCCTGTGTATGAGCTCATATACAAACTTGTATTAGCTGATTGTCCAAACCAGCAGGTGGCACTGTAGATTCATCCACCAATGCCTGAGAACTAAAAGATAGCAGAAGCTGATAAGGAAGTTGTGCACTGACTGATTTCCTCTGTGGATTCCATTGCTAACATCATTACATTCAGTGACTGTGGAGTAGTTGAAATATGAGATCCCTGAGCTACAATACTTGAGAGCTTCTTTGTTTAATACAATAAATGCATGAGGTCAAATTGTAATATATGAGCCAAATTGGAATCCTTCTGCCACTGGATAAGAATCTAGGTCATGAACCGCTCATTATTATAGGTTAAGAATATTTGGGCCTCAATATCATGCGAAATATTTGGGGGGAAATTGTTCCCAAAATACAGAGCTGAAACCTCAGGTGTGTCCACAGTTCTGCAGACCACTGGTATTGAACGGATAACAGCAGTCTCCAGTGTTCTATGCTAGTGTCTGATGGGAGCAGCATGGTTAAAGTATCTTCACAGCATCACAGTTATGATGGACTCTGAGGAGGATCACATGGCCCATGAACAATTGGCATGTGGGTCACATTAACAAACATGGATGTGATGATTTTATTCTGTGTGACTGGAGATCTCTGACTGCAAAGGTGTAATAATGGAACATGGAATGCATTTCCCCAGACAGGTTTAGGACTTGAAATTCACAATCCCACTGACTCAGAAAACCTTTGCCTTTCTGTTTCAAACAGATTCTGGCTTTGGTCTAAGGAAGGTTCTTCCTCATTTATGTGTAAATTTCAGAAATTATGTTTGTAGATACAGTGATGTCTACCTACGGCACAGTATCACATTAATATTCTCTTGCTCACTGTCCCTGGGCACGCAGGTTCTCAGCACAGACTGCAGTTAAATCACCCTCAACCTTGTGTCAGCAGCTATAGGTAAGAGTGTTCCCAGACCTAGGCTTGGTGAGATGCTGGAATGAAGTGACAAAGGCATCCTTTCCAAACTGTTTATTCTCATGTTCAGCTACAGCAGCCCGTGGCTGAACTGAGGAATCCTGGAGGTGAATTAAATATATCCTGCAAGGATTTTTAATCGTATATTTTCCACTGGGTACTGCAGATACCTGGACATTGGCTTGAAAGAATTGGATAGAAAATACCAAGCATTTGCAGAACAAAGAATAGACAGACATTTGAGGACAGAGCTCCACTGGATGCATACACGATGTCTAAGAATTCTTACATAGAGCTTAGAAGCCTGATATGAGTAGTCTGCCATATATTACTGTGTAATACATAATGTCACATCCACAGCTGGGTTTTTGTGAGAAAATCTGAAGGAGCAGGTGGCTGTCCTTGGATGAGAGGACAGAAAAGTTTAACTAACCTAAAGACTTCCTAAAACCTGTGGTTAAGTATTAATGAAAAGAACAATAGGACTAAAATTAATTCTCATTGCATAAGGAAATTTCCTAATCACCATGCAAGCAAAAATGAGTTAGTTCCTTGGGCAGCTGAGGAGAGGGAACCAGAAATGTCCAGATCCTATTGCCATACTCATGAATATCTTGCATATCACCATAGAACTTTCACCTGGCTTTGGATGGAGAAAATGACAGAGCCCCACATTGGAGCACTGGACTGAGCTCCCAAGGTCCTGGTGAGGAGCAAAAGGAGGGAGATCATGAGCAAGGAAGTCAGGACCGTGAGGGGTGCGTTCACCCATTGATACGGCGGGACAGAACTAATGGGAGACCACCAAGTCCAGTTGGAATGGGACTGATGGAACAGGCGACCAAACCGGACTCTCTGAATGTGGCTGACGGTGGAGGAGGACTGAGAAACCAAGGACAAAGTCGATGGGCTTAGACTCTTCAGCATGGACGGGCTCACTGTGAGCCATGTCAGTTTGGTTGCTCACCTTCCTGTACTTAGGGGGAGTTGGGAGGACCTTGTGAAGGACCTAGTGAAGGGAACTCTGATGGCTCTTTGGCCTGGAGTGGGAGGGAGTAGGAGTATGGGTGGAAGTGAGGGGAGGTAAGGGGGAGGAGATGGAAATCTTTAATAAAAAATGAGAAAAAAAATTTGTAACATTGACCCACATATTCCCCTGCTATTGCCCCTTTGGAGCAGAAATGTTGGTCACATATTATATAAATGTCTAAATCCTGAGACATAACCAATATTGCAGTTGGGATATTAATAACACTGATTCATCAATACAATCCATATTTATGTGCTTTGAGAAATAGATTCAGAAAATAAGCATTTTACATAGTCTTCTCTAGACACAATAATTTTCACTGTAATCACAAGCCTGTTACATAATGTGATACTCAATTTGTCCACTTAGGAGACGATGCTCTCATCTATTCTGCACAATCTCACAGAGTCCAGGACTTTGTGAATAAATTCCCTTATGAGTACAGGATGCCTTTGTGAATCTTAACATCTCAAGCGGGCAAGTATTTCTCTATTATCAACCATGATAGGTATCAGCATTCCACCATACTGCTGTTTTTTTCCTTTCTCTTCATCCAATTCCTACTTGCATTTTCCCCAGTTCCCCCATCTACTCTTCCATTTCTACTCAGTGGAGGGCAGGTTTCCCATGGGTATAAAAAACATGGTATAACAAGTTGCTGAGGCAACTCAATATGAGGAAAAGAGTCCCAAAAGCCAATAAAAGTGTGGGAGAAAACTACCATCTCACTTTTCAGAATCCTACAAGAAGACCAAGTTACATAACTGTAACATATACAGAGGGCCTTGGTCAGCTAAATGCAGGCACTGCTTTTCAGTTATGACTTTGGAAGCCCTTATGGGCTTAAGTTGACTTTTTGGCTTTTCTTTTAGTGGTCGTGACACCTCTGGAATCTACAATCCTTCCTGACACAATTCTACAGCATTCCCTGAGTCTGCCTAATGTTTGACTGTCTCTTTATTTGTTTCGATTAGATGTTTTGTGAAGCCTCTCCGACTAGGTTAGGAGAATAGCGTTAGTAATTATTTCATTAATTTTTCACAGTCATGTGTGGTTCTATCCTAGGTCACTGAGCTATCCATACTCTGGATCATGGTCCTCCAAGCAGTGTCAAGGGTGGACTCCTCGCATGGCATGTGTCTTAACCTGGACCAGTCATTGCTTGACCACTCCCACAATTTCCGTGTCACCTATACCCTAGCACATCTTGTATCCTGGAGTTTGTGGATGGCTGGGTGTCCCAGTTCCTCCACTGAAAGTCTTACCTGGTTATTGGAGATTGTCAGTTCAGATTCTCTATGTCCTATTGTTAGGATTGTCAGTTAAGGTCACCTTCATAGATTCTATAGAATTTCTATTGTGATAGGTGTCTCTCTCTTCCCTGAGATGCCTCCCCAATCCAGTTGTCTCTCCCAGCACTCTCTCTTCATCCTCCGTACACTTAACCCCTTCTGTTCCTTCCCACTTAAGCCTCACCTACAACCATGATGTCTATTCTCTTTGCCACCCCAGGGAGTGTCACGTTACCCCTTGAACTCTCCTTGTTACTTTGACTACCAGGTCTGTGTATTGTAGCATGGTTCTCCTTTACAGATATTTTCCACTTACAAGTGAGTACATACCATGTTTGTCTTTCAAAGTCTGGATTACCTCACGCAGGATGAATTTTTTTATTTCTATCCATTTGTCTGCAAATGTCATGATGTCATTTTTTAATAGCTGAGTATTACTCCATTGTATAAATGTATTACAATTCTTTATCCACTCTTTGTTTGGGGGTCATCGAGTTTGTTTCCAGTTTCTGGCAATTATGTAAAATGCTGTTAAGAAAATAGTTGAGCAATTGGACTTGTGTTAGTGTGGAGTGTCATTTGCATATATGCTAGAGGTTGGTATAGGTGGTTCTTGAGGTAGACGTTCCCCATTTTTGAGAAAGTGGCATATTAATTTCCAAAGTGGCTGCACAAGTTTGCACTCCCATCATCAGTGGAAGAGAGTTTCTCTTTCTCTATATCCTCTCCAGCATGATGTATTACTTGTGATTATAATGTTAGTCATTCTGACAGGTGTAAGATGGAATCCCAGAGTCATTTGGTATTTGGGACTTCTGAGTGCCAGCCTCAGTGTCCGTTCAGTGTTCATGATGGCTAACGATGTGAAAAATTTCTTAAAGTGCTTCCCCAACATTTGAGATTCCTCTGTTGAAGATTCTCTGCTTAGATCTGTACTCCATTTTTATATTGAATTATTTGCTTTTTATGTCTAGTCTTGAGTTCTTTTTATATTTTGAATATTAAACCTTGATCTAATGTAAACTCTGTAAACTGCCATTTAGTTCTTTTGATGGTTTTTTTGCCTTACAAAAGCTTTTTAGTTCCATTTATTAACTGGTGATCTTATTGCCTGTGCAATTGGTGTTCTGTTCAGGAAAATTTTCCTGTGCCAATGTGTTCAAGGTCGTTTCCGCTTTCCCTTCTATCAGGTTCAGTGTATCTGGTTTTATGTTGAAAAATTTTATCCACTTTTCCCTGAATTCTGTGCAGGGTGATAGATATGGACCTATTTTCACTCTTCTATGTGCTGACATCTATTAAGACCATCATTTGTTGAATATGCTTTCTTTTTTTTACTTTGTATTTTTTTTGCTTCTTTTTCAAAAATCAAATACCCCTAGGTGTGTGGATTTACTTCTGGGCCTTAGTCCAATTCCATTGGTCAACTTGTCTGTTTTTATGTCAATACAGTGAAATTTTTATTATTTTTCTCTATAGTACAGCTTAAAATCAGGGATGGTGATACCTCCATAAGTTCTTTGATTGCACAGGATTGTTTTAGCGATCATCAAACTAATTTCCAAAGTCACTATGCAATTTTACACTTAAATCAACATGTGACTATAGATTACCCTTTCCCCACATGCATGCCTACATTTTTTTTGTCTGTTGTTTTCATGTTCAAAGTCACTCTTATTGAAGCAATAATGTTTTAATTTTAATGTCATGGGTGAACTAAGGACTTTGGTTGCAGGCCATAGAGAATCCAAACTTGAACTGAACAGGAAATTTTCCCTGCTGGTTATGTTTTCTAGTGCAGGAAGGTGCTATGAAGCCTGCAGAAAGAGAAAGATATCAATAATCTTACACAGTACCAGACCTTTTAGTCTACTCTATCAGCTTTCAGGTAAGAGATACCAACTAGTTTTCTTGTTCCATGCCTAATAACTGCCTTCTAATTGGATTTGTGACATGCTCCATAGGAAAGACACCATCCCAGGTAAACATGTTTAAAAAGTCAGGATTAGTAATGATATAGCCCAAGTATACCCTAGTTGTATTGCTAATGGTCATGATGTCTGTCTATAACTATATGTTTATTAATAGTAGATAACGCAAGTGGGGGATGGATTCCCTATGGATCTCCGCCAGCTGAGTGGCTGTTAGGACTGGAAGAATGCATAGGTAGTTAGAATCACTGTTTTAGAAGTGTACTTATGAGTTAGTGGATAACGTCCACCATTGCCATATATATAGCATTTATTAGACTTAATGAGTTATTCATTAATAAAGCAAAAGAGATCAATATGTTAGAAGAAAGATCTTTCGGTTTGGGAGATCATGAGGGGAGCAAGAGGGACATAGTGGGTGAAAATATAATCAAAATATATTGCATTCATAAATGACATTGGACATTTTCAGTTCTATGTCTTTATATATGTGCATTTACAAATATTTCTAATTTTATGACATCTAAGGACTACAAATAGGACTCAGACAGTATCTCTTCATGAGAGGGCCTTAAATTAATTAATAATATCATCACGAATTGCATTCTTTTTCCTCAAAATTATATAAGTTCCTTATACATTACTGATGAATAAATTATATTTTATAGCATATATACTGTGTTTTCTTGATACAGTCAATTGTTCAAAGACATGTAGTTTATTTCTATTATTTACCTACTGTAGATAATGCTGCAATAACATTTGTGTGCAAAATTATCACTTTTTTGGTTTTTCAAGATAGGGTTTCTCTGTGGCTTTGGAGCCTGTCCTGGAACGAGCTCTTGTAGACCAGGATGGCCACGAACTCACAGAGATCCACATGCCTCTGCCTCCAGAATGCTAGGATTAAAGGCTTGTGCCATCGCGGCCCAGCTGACATTTTCACTTTTGATCATATGTGTAAGTGATTTAGTTTGCAGTCTTCTGGAGAAATACTTCCCAACTTCATGTATATGAAAAAAGACAAGAAGTTCTCATGATTTACAAGTTTTAAATCCTTTTCACATCTACCATCTGTAAATTTTTTGTCACAAGAGGAACAATTGTGTCTCACTGAAGTCTCTTTGTAAATTGAGAGCTTATGTCTTAATGTTACATCCACAGGTCTGTACAGGGCTTGTGGATATAATAGGATATAATTTCATTTCCTCAGACAGGATTAGAACTGGAATTTAGCATCCTGCTGCCTGACCCAAGTTCCCCTACCTCTTTCTTCTAAAGCTGTACTAGGTCCTTATCTAAGAAATACACTGCTCATGAATATACAAGTCACATGAGTCTATGGAGGTAAATACAGAGATGTCTACACCCTAGAACAACATATGATCCGTGTCCTTTCCATAGTCACTGAGCACACAGGTCCTTATCTTGGAGGGGAGCTGGATCACTCTCTTCCTCCTGTCACTAACTACAGGTAAGGGGGCATTCCAGTTCCAGATCTGAAAGGGGAACAGGGACTGAATGGACGATGACACCTAAACTGTCTTTTCTCTACAGGTGTCCACTCCCAGGATCAGTTGCAGCAGTCTGGGCCTGATCTTGCGAGTCCTGAGACCTCAGTGAAATTGTCCTGCAGGGCCTCTTATGATATCACTAATTACTATATTCACTGGGTGAAGCAGAGTCCTGGTCAGGGCCTAGAGTGGATTGCGAGGATTTATCCTGAATATGATAATACTAACTACAATCAGAAGTTCCAGGGCAAGGCCACACTGACTGCAGACACATCCTCCAACACAGCCTACATGGAGCTCAGAAGCCTGACATCTGAGGACTCTGCAGTCTATTACTGTGCGAGACACAGTGTTGCAACCACATCTTGAGTGTGTCAGAAACCCTGGAGGAGCAAGAAGTTGTCCTGGGACTGAGATGACAGGTCAATTAGTCTGGAGACTTACAAAGAAATATTCTTTCTAAGTGTCTGTTTTTCTGCCTAATTTTCTATAAATAAAATGATCCTAATTGACCCCCATTTACATGTTTCTCTGTAATAAAACACTAAAGAAGGAAAAACTGTGTTAATGCCTGGTGACAGAATTATCTCTGGATTCGAAGACACTTGAACCCTTTGGAGTAGTTTTAAATAATGTATATTATGAATTTTACCAGTGAATTTCACATACACAGGATCTGACCAAACCAAAACTCCTCTCACATTCTTAAGTAGCACAAATGTGTGTTTTTAAATTCTACCCGTGTTGTGCAGCATAATTTCAGTTTCTCAGAATGGAAGAGATATTTACATCATAATGTACTAACACATAAGTGTAAATCTTATAGTTTGACAAAAATATCATTAAATTACTTTCCATACAACTGATTTATTTATCCAGTGTATATACATGTCACTTTAGAATAGGTTTGAGGTTATTCATAATAATCTGATCTTAAGTTTATTGCCTTTCCAGAACTAGTACCCTGACCTACAGACTCAGGCTTTGACAGACACTGACCTTCTTTGATATACCCTCATCCTTCATGTTCCTCTGGGTATGCTGAAGTCACTCTTGTTCTATAGAGTGATTGTTTTTGGATACCTGGACCAATAACAAGCAACATGGAATCCTATGGTACTCGATAATCTCAAGGGGTTAATTCAGTAAGAAATCTCTGTAGTGTAGAGGGATAGTTTGGCTTGTTCCTGTAACCAACATAAATCCCTTTGAAAAAAGAATGCTATGTACTGATTATCTGTGTCAAAAACTTTATATGTTGTGGTATACAGCAATCTTGTTGGCCTATTCTATGATAGAGACATTTAAACCAGTGTTGAATTTAAAATACAGTCTTCATAAATCACACTCCTGTCTCCACCAACAGAAAAACATTAATGATCAGCTGGAAAGGGAATCTCTTGATTCTGTCCTCTGAATTGAAGAAGACTCAACAATGTTAAGGCATCAGGCAATTGACTGTAAGACCTTGATTCAAGCAGTTGTCTGTTGCGTGCTGTAGAGCCATTTTGAAGTACCCAAACCCCTTATACTGCAAACTTAAACACCTTATACTTCCCCCTCTATACAGCCACTGTGGAATCAGTGTGACTGATCCAGAGGAAGGCTGGAATAGACCTACCCCAGCATCCAGCTATACCATTCTGGAACATATACCCAAATGACTCTACATCCTACTAGAGACACTCACTCAATATTGTTCACTGGCACTCTACAGATAATAGACAAAACCTGTAAAGCGCCTCTTTATTCCTGTCATCATCCATTCCAAGATTCTTCTTTTCTTGTGGAACAATTCTACTCCCTGCCTTTGATGAGGACATTTATGATGATCTTTGAATCTCATGGAGATAATGTCAGATATATTCCTATTTCAATATATATAATTTAATCATAAATGAAAAGTCACTGTGACATTGAAATGCCATGGAATATGAACCAAATGTAGGTGCAGATTTTATTGCCCATCCTTCCATGAGGGTTCACTGCCTCAGCTGGTTCTCACCATTGAGGGTTTTGTTTCTTTATGCAATGTTACTATAACTTTGTGATAAGTGCAAACTCATGGTTTAGACACATCTTGATGTCTTTATATTTTAAACATTTAAATAAGAAGTTTATTACTAAAAATGAGTTGATCAGTTTTAACATAGATTTCTTTAAAGAAATCAGTTTATTCATTTTTTTTCTATAATTTCAATTATGTTCCTATCACAAAGTCACTGTGAAAGGTGTTCAAAGTTAGGCAAATAATTGTCTTTCTTAATTCTAAAACATCCATAGTGTCAAGAAAATAGATTAAATTGTGCTTTAACATCACAGTACCAGTGAATGAAATCCTAGACCCTGTGTGCTGACTTTCAGTGTCTTCTGTCCTTCTGGTCCTCCTTCAGGATGCTCGAGGTCTGAGAGAAATGAGCTAACTAATCATGACTTTGTCTACAGTTTATGTTTTATGTTGGTGCTCTTTTTAAAGAATCAGAGGGAAGCATAAAGATGAAACTACTAATATTGCATAAATAGAAATCTTCAATAAATGAGGCAGGAAATTAACAGATTAGTAGTTAATGAAATATCACCCTCACCCATGAAATTATAGACTGCATAGCTGCCAGCCTGCAAGGGCACCTACTCTTCCCTGCTGCATTTACACAGTACTTGTCATATGTGTTATACACTGAATACCTGGCTTCACCATGTGAACTACTTTCTCTGGGGTAAAAGATGAACTCAATTGAGGTCCTCTGTCTTTCCCCTCACAGACTGGCTCACCCTGAGTCTTAATATCTCAGTATTTTATGAAAGTCAACACCTGGCAAGAATGCAAATCCCTCCTGGATTCACCCAGGTCTGGGTTGAAAAACCAAAGCTGGGTATGGGTACTCACTGGTGTGCAGCCCTGGACAGACTTTCTTCTTCATTCCCACTTCTGATAAACCCACCATGTGAGTGCCAAGGCTCACTATGGGGCAGACTTCTATATTATCACCTATTCCAACCTTATCCTCTGCTTTCCTTTTTCCAGTTTTCCTGTCCCAGGTTATGCAGAAGGAATCTGGCCCTGGGCTGTTGTAGCCCTCCCAGTATCTCATACTGACCTGCTCTTTTTTTCCTGGGATTTCACTGAGCACTTCGGGTATAGGTGTGGTTTGGATCTGTCAGGCCTCAGTAGCTTGTAAACATTTAGTGTGATGATACTAAGTTCTACAACATATCCCTGAAGATTCAGATCACAGTCTCCAAGGACACCATCAACCAGGTATTCCTCAAGATCACCAGTGTGTATTCTGCAGATACTGCTACATACTATTGTGCACGAAAGAGCACATTGACACAGCCTCAGCTGACAGCAGCACAACAATCCAGGCTGCTTCTCAGCTCTATGCCTTCCTCCTAAAATTTGGGGGTTTGGGAGTGGACACAGTTTTCCTGCTAGCCTCTGAGTATTCTTCTACACTATTTGTTTCAGAGCCCTGGCTTCCTGATACAAATGAAGTCCCTTTTAGAAATTATTCAGGAATGAGCATCTGTTCCTAAGTTTTTTGTGGAGGCCTAAAAGTATGAACCTAGTTCCACCTTGTCTGAAAGTCAGAGAGTTTTTCATTGTCCAAAGTTGTTGACAAGTGCAACTGCACATCCTGACCTAGGGTGTAGTTACTTGGTCCTTTTGACATTCAGATGGTCCATATAGGTAGATCTACTCCACACTGTCCAATGATCAGGATTTTCAAGCATACCTAGGCTCCTCATTTTGAAATAGGAGTTTTCACCTTCAGAGTGACTGCCTTCAGGCTACTTTTCCTAGTGTGAGTTCACTGCCTAAACAACAGAGTGCTAATGACTTGATGTTCTAGTATTGAAGCAAATAACTGTTCCACTTGTTTTTTTATATCATGTTAAAGCAGTTTTTTGTCTTTGTCCCCCACATTGTATTGGGGTATAGAAGTGCATGAAAAATTAAATGCAGGCAAATTTCAGTATTCACTGGGACTCCCTCCTGATATTATCCTATGTTTCTATTTTATTATTTTTATGCATATATTCATACTCATTACTGCCTTTTTATGTTCATTCCCCTACCTTTGTATGTGTTAACTTTCCTGAAGTTGGTCTCCATCAGTTTTTCAAGTATTAAGGGTGTCTTGTTCCTAATTCAGGTGGTTTAGTGTTGTGTTTCCACTCAGTCTTTGGCCTCAAATCCCCCAAAGAGCAGATTCCAAATTATTGCAACCTTCAATAAACTACTGGATATTTGGAAGATTGGCTATCTTTATTAGCCTGTACCAGGTGGCTGTCTGGGCTGATCTAAGTGACCTTGTGCTCAGAATCTCCTGGGTGGGAGAGGAGAAGGCCACTATCTTCCTGGGAAAACATTCTGCTAGGAAATTTCTTCTTGCCCCTTTCAGAATAAGGGGTGAGGGTCCCACATCTTGCAGGTCAGATATTTCCATTGATTCATAGTGGAAAATTAGAGTTACATAATAGCAACAAAATAATTTCATGTTTAGGGGTCACTGCAACACGAAGAACTATATCAAAAGGGTGCAGCAGTAGGAAGGTTGAGGGCCAATGTGCTAAAGGAATAGAACAATAAAATAATTCCCAATGACATCCCTGTATATGCGTATTAATCTGTGCTTCACACAAGTATCATTAGTTTTGCTTCTTCTTTTATAATATGGGAAATAACATAGAGAATCTCAAATGGACAATCTATAGAGCATGAGCGATATTGGACCACTCAGTTATAAATCTGTTGTCTTAAAGAGACGTTCTCCTCAGGTCTCAGGGACTGAAGTAGAAGAAGAGCTAGAAAGACTTTAAGATCCAGAGGTGTTGAATGAATTGAAGAAAACAGTCTCTTCCAGACAAATAAGATTGATGCATATATAAACTCACTAGAATGTGGAAGTAGATACAGGGCTTGCACATGTTCAAACAACATAGGATTCTACTGCCAAGAGGGGAAATAAACAGCATTCTAGTCCTAAATAAGAAACTATCTGCAATTGTTGTGAACATGCAAAGAAAAATTAGTGCACTTCAGGGGAATTTCACTGGCTGAATTAAACCCACTTCCCAATAGGTCTTATACTAACACTAGTAAATCACACAGTGACATTTTTGAAGATGTTTCTTTAACTACATAAATTTATTTGCACATTTTCGTTTCTTGTTGATCTTTGGTTTATATATTTTTGTTTCTGATTCTTGTGTTTTGGTGAGTCTGTGTCTGTGAGTGTGTGTGTGTGTGTGTGTGTGTGTGTGTGTGTATGTGAGAAAGAGAGAGACAGAGAGAGAGACAGAGACAGAGATTCAGAGAGAAAAAGAGAGATGAAGTTGCTTTTGAAAGATTGAAAGAAAGGCTGTGCAATTTAGTTAGCAGGGAGGTAAGGAAAATCTAGAAGTAATTTGGATAAAGAATAAGTATGGTCAGAGTGTATTGCTTAAAAACAATTTTTTCTATAAAGAAAATTTAAATAAAACACGCTAAAATCCTCTCAAAAATTGTGTAATGAATTTTTCAATAAATGAGGCTATTGTATATAGATTAAATATATTTATTAATGTTTCTGGCATGTATACGAACAAGCTGGTTGGAGAGTTTCAATTTTCTTGTCAGGTTCCTACTGAACTATTCATTCCATCCATTATAATCTGTCAGAATCTATGATGATTTCTTAATCTTTTACTGTAAAGAGGTTTTATCATAGCATGGGCAGAGTTATCATAAAAAAGTGCTCTCTTACAAATGTACTCAAGCACAGACACAGTCACACATCTCTTTGTAACTGATATCAAAGATTATAATTCAGTTTCCATCCATTTATTTCTCATTGTCTTACATGAAATCATTAAGACAGGATTCATTGTCCAGTGCAGATCTCTAGGATTCAGACTCTTCCTAATGTTGGTTCATTTTCATTTTCTCTAAGTCAAGTTGTCACTCATTATCTATTCTTGGATACACAGGCCTGTTTTAGTACTAAGTTCAAAATTGTTTCAGCTCTAAGAATGATACAGTCCTGAGATGAATCAGTATCTACTCATTTATATCAATGTTCTCACTCTCCTGTTCAATAATGTGCAATTCTTTACTCTGTCAATAAAACAATACAAAGTTTGCTATGAACAGAAGTGAATTGGATCATCAGTCTTCAGTTGAGAAGTTTCAAGATATCACTATTTGACACAGACAATGACTTTCTTGTCCTTGATGTTTCTGATTCATGAAATTCATGAATTTTATAAGATGAATAACCTGAATATCTTGTTTGTAACTTCTGCTGGAGGAAAGTGTACAGCTCTCTAGAAACATATCCAAACTTTTGGTCTTGCACCTGAAGTATAGGACTACTGAAGAAATCGTGCTGTATCAGTCTTTGAGTGAATCAGAGAGAGGAGATCAGAACTAGGTTCCAGATACAATCGTTTTTTCAAAGAGTGTTTTGAATAGTGCAAATGTTTCTCAGGCCCTCAGCAAGGTTGAAAGCATCAATTATAGCACAGTGAAAGAAAAAAAAAACTGCTGAGAATTCTTATGAGTGAAAGCAAGCCCCGTCAGAGAAGTATGAAAATACACACACAGTAAAGTGTGAGTGAGAATGCTAGACATAATGTGTGCATGTATTTTAAGGAAACCTTTGCCCAGCTCAACACACATTGCCAAAGCTCAGCCTGTATTGTGATCCTCACATTAGTTTAACTTAGGGAAAAAAAAAACTTATGCCATCTTTTTATGATGTCACTGTGTCTAGACTTTAGTGCATGAATCCAGTGATGATAGGAAAATATCTTTGTAAATCCACACTGTTGAATCAGCCAAATTTTTTGCACATTCACACTCATGATAGCTACTAGCGTCCCATTATGCTGTGCTATGAAGAACACCATGATGCACTTTACCCAGGAGAGCAGAGATGTTAAAATCCAAGGGGAGCACCACCACCTCCTGAATTACCCTGGATTGTAGAGATAACTGCTCCTCTATATGAAAAGAGAATCTTGTCCTCAGGGTGTTTCTCAGTGTTCTGACAGCCCATAAAACATCATATAAATTCTGTCTTGTGATTAAAAAGAAGTCATGTAATGGACTGGTCCCAGTTTACTCTATCCTGCAATATTAGGTCCATATGATTTCTGATCCTGAAGTTAGAGCAAAGCATATGTGAATATCTTTACTTTCTAGAGCTACATTTTTGTTTTATTCTGTAAAACTGAATTTCTGACATTTAACCACACCTGCACACAAAATCTTACATAGTGCTCTGAGCTTTCTCATTCCTGGGAGCACAATCCAAAACAGTCTTCATCAGTGAAAACGTTCATCTCCTAAAAAGCTTTACTAACACATTCTCTGCCAGATATTGTCTAAACAGATCCACTTCTTTATACCTGAAATACCAGGTCTAGATATTAGCCATATCTGGTATTTGAACTGTTGACCAAAACTGAGTCAAGGTATAATGGAACCATACTTATGAACCCTGTCAAAAGTGCAGCATGAGAAACAGATTGAGGCATGGTATACAATCTGTGAGTGTCCTCTTTTCCATCCTTGCCTGTGGTCCATCAGGCCTTGAGGACAAAGGGGAAGAAGTGTTGAAAGAAAGCTGTGTTAAGTAGCCTTTAATGGGAATGGAGACAGCCCTCTGGGAGACTGTTTTTGATGAAAAAACTCAACTTTATTCCAAAGTATGGAAATATGGAGAATTGGGTTGTCTGTGGAGATACCATAATTTGCATCAAGTTGCAAGGTTCTATCATACAGTTAAATTAGTAAGAGCATGGCCCTATCAAAATTTCTAGAGGACTTGCCTAATTACTATCTCTGTCATCAAAGGAAGGACACTTGCAGGAGATGTGTTAAGGGTAACCCTTGAGATAAGTCAGGAATCCTGTGCCTCGAGACGTCTCCCAGATCAGCCTAAGTAGAAAGCAGGAAACTTTTGCTGTGTGGGGGGAGACCTCCATGTAGCCCAACTTAGAGATTGCTGTCGGCTATTGAAGACTGTAACATCTGATCAGTCAGCAATGTCTTCCAACACATTCACTACATTTCTACTTCCTTCTTCCTTTATTTTTCTGAAGTTGTTAACGGATCTATATGTACCACAGTGGTGCCTCCTGTTCTGTTGGCTCTTGTGTATGGAAACGGGTGGGAGCATGAACTAAGTACAAGACTGTGTGATTCTCTGACTTCGGTGTTCTGTCCCAGGTATGGATAATGAAGGCAGCCAAGATTCTGCTCTTTTCTGTGGTCACCATGTTACAACGGGGAATTGCTAGAGTTGGATACATACAACTGTCACCAGGGTAAAACCTAGTTTTGAGAGGGACATTGATAATTATATAGGCATAACATAAAATCAATTTCTGGAACATCTATTCAGCATCTCCAGGTTAACCAAAAGCCATCTACATATTCAGCTGAACACTGTATTTATTGCCTCTGCTACAAATTAAACCAGACTGTGCAATTTCAGTGCAAGCCATGACAAATCAACTTGCAATGGAGTTAAAGACCAGCAAGGGGCACAATGAAGCTAAGAATCCCCATTAGAGAGATGGGATGAAATGTGTGGAGGGGATTCTGTATCTTCTGTGGTTTCCTTTCTTAAAGTCTGTTAACTGACGTGCACCACCTGTGACTGAAATATGATATTTCCATGGTCATACTTAGTTTTCTTGTCAAACTCCACATGGGTTTGTATATTCTTTTAAATTTTTTTTCAGTTTTATTTACTTTATACATTTTTGAAAAATTGTACAATATATTCTGATTACTGAATCCCCTCCCCTATTTCACACCCTCTCCTTCTCTCTGTAGAAAGCAAACAGTCAAAAAAGAAAAATTAAAATAAAACTTGTTTATGTAAGAATAAAAACAGGAACTTAGATACATATAACCTATAACAACACTCAAAATGAAACTATGCTATGTAGGTAAAAGTTGAATAAGACTGAAGAAATAATGCACAATGTGAAATCAGGGAAAATATCTGTAGAATATTGCATTCATTCTGTGTTAGCCATCTACGGCTGGAATTGTGTGCAGTCCTGATTGAAGTAAGTACACCCAATAATACTTCAACAGAGAAAACAAACATTTCCTTTGCAAGGAAGTATAAATTATAGAACTTCTTGGTTAGGGGATGAAAGCCTTTGTCCTTGTTCTTCTCTCAACATTGGGACCCCATTAGTATCAAATCTGTGCAGACTAGGCATGCTTTCCAGTCGCTGTGACGTCATATGTGCACCAGTCAGGTGGTGTCTGGAAGACTCTTTCCTTAGAGTTATTCACCACTTTTACCTCTTAAAATTTATTCATATTTTAAATTCTTTCTCAGAAACAAGGTCTAACTATTGAGCTAATGTAGACAAATAAGAACATTGGCAATACCTCATACTGGTCTCAACACCTGACCTCTTCTGTTTCTGTCCCATTTAAGCCTTACCTCCAGCAATGATGTCTATTCTATTTCCCATCCCAGACAAATTCATATGTTACCCCTTGAATTCTCCTCGTTACTTTGATTGTCTGTGGATTGTAGTATGGTTCTCCTCTACAGATAATATCCACTTACAAGTAAATGCATACCATGTTTGTCTTTCGAGGTTGTGGTTACCTCTCTAAGGGTGAATTTTTCTAGTTCTATCCATTTTTCCACAAATTTCATGATGTCATTTTTTAATAGCTAAATATTTCTCCATTGTGTAAATGTATCACAATTTCTTTATCCACTCTTTGTGGGCCATCTAGTTTGTTTCCAGTTTCTGGCTATTATGTATAATGCTGCTATTAACAAAATTGAGCAAGTATCCTTGTGACAAGGTGGAGTGTCCTTTGCATATATGCCTGAGGTGTATAGGTAGATTTTGAGGTCGAGATTTCCCATTTCTGAGAAAGGGAATATTGGTTTCCAAAGTGGCTGCACAAGTTTGATCTCCCATAATCAGTGGAAGAGAGTTTCTCTTGCTCTACATCCTCTTCAGCATGATGTGTTGCTGTGATTTTAATGTTATTCATTCTGACATGTGTAAAATGTAATCTCAGAGTCAATTTGTATTGGGGACCTCTGAGTGCCAGTCTCAGTGTCCCCTCAGTGTTCATGATGGCTAACAATGTTGAAAAAAATTTAAACTGTTTCTCTAACATTTGAGATTCCACTATTGAAGATTCTCTGTTCAGATCTATACCCCATTTTATATTGATTTTTTTCTTTTTTATTTATTTTTATTGAGCTCTATATTTTTTCTGCTCCCTTCTCTTAATCCTCCCCCAATGTCCACATGCTCCCTATTTACCCAGGAGATCTTTTCTTTTTCTACTTCCCAGGAGATTAGACCTGCATATGTCTCTCTTAGGGTCCTCATTGTTGTCTAGGTTCTCTGGGAATTGTGATTTGTGGACTGGTTTTCTTTGCTTTATGTTTAAAAGCTATTTATGAGTGGGTAAATGTGATAATTGACTCTCTGGGTCTGAATTACCTTACTCAAAATGAAGTTTTCTAGCTCCATGTATTTTCCTGCAAAATTAAAGATGTTATTTTTTCTACTGTGTAGTAATCCATTGTGTAAATGTAGCACATTCCTAATCCACTTTTTTTGGTTGAGGGACATTTAAGTCATGTACTCACTATGTTTATAGCAGCATTGTTTGTCATAGCAAGGACATTGAAGTATTTCGTTTTATGTCTAGTCTTGAGTTATTTATATACTTTGAATGTTAACCTTCTGTCTGACGTGGTAAAGATCTTTACCACTCTGTAAACTGTCATTTAGTTATTTTGATAGTTTCCTTTGCCTTACAAAAGCTTTTCAGTTTCATCAGGTGCTATTTGTTAATTGGTGATCTTATTGCCTGTGCAGTTAATGGTCTGTTCTGGAAATTTTCTCCTGTGCTAGTGTGTTCAAGGCTATTCCTTTCTGTATCTTTTATCAGTTCAGTGTACCTGGTTTTATGTCGAGGTCTTTTAACCACTTTGCCTTGAGTTTTATGCAGGATAATAGATATGGACCTAATTGCACTCTTCTACGTGCTGACATTTATTTAAGCCACCATTGTTTAAGATGCTTTCTTTTTTCCATTTTATAATTTTTTCTTCTTTCTCAAAAATCAAGTGTCCATAGGTATGCAGATTTTTTTACGGGCCTTCAGTTCAATTCCATTGATCAACCTGTCTGTTTTTTGTCAACACAATAAAATTTTTATTATTTTTCTCTACAGTACAGATTGAAATCTGGGATGGTGATACCTCCAGAAGTTCTTTTATAGTACAGGATTCTTTTAGCTATCAACAACATAATTTGTACAGTTAATACAAAAGTTTACACTTACGTCAACATGTGATTATAGATAACCCTTTCCCAACATGAATGCCTGCATTTTTTGTCTTTTATTTTCTTGTTTACAGTCATTCTTATTAAGGCAATAATGTATCATTGGGGTTGTTTTAATCTGAATTTCATGGGTGAACTAAGGACTATGGTGGCAGGCCATCTTGAACTGAACATGAAATTCACCCTGCTGGTTATGTTTTCTAGTGTAGGAATGTGCTGTGAAGCCTGCAGGGAGAGAAAGATGTCAATAATCTCACACAGTACCAGGCTTTGCAGACTAATCTATCAAGCTACAAGTAAGCAGTACCAATTAGTGGTTCCTGTTACATGTTAAATAACTGCTTTGTAATAGGATTTGTGACCTGTTCTACAGGAAAGTCACAATCCCAGATAAACATGATCAAAATCATGACTAGGAATGATATAGCCCAAGTAGACCCTAGTTGTATTGCTGATGGTCATGTTGTCTCACTGCATATAAATTATATATTTATATTAGTGCTGGTTTCAGCCTTGATCATGGACGCATCTATGTACAGGGTATAATGATTATTGTAGACGTTCATGACTGTTCAAAGTGCAGAGAATGAATGACTGAATACTCAGTCACAGTGAATCCTCTATATCAACTTCCTCCTTCCCCCAAATCAAGGATCATCATGAAACAGAGAAAAGAGAGAATGTAAGGTTAAGAGAATGAGGATGAGCACCATAGAATTCTGTCTACAGTGATTGATGTATTCTCATTGCACAAATGTCCTGTTAGCAGCTGTTGTTACCAGCATAAGACCTGCACAAAATGAAATAAGTTAAAATTATAGCATGAAAGCCTGTGGAAAGGCTAAGAAGGTAAATATGTCTCTTAGCAAAACTGACAATATTAGTTTGATTTCTGAAAGCCACCTCTTACAAGAAGAGAACTGAACTCCATAAGTTGTCTTCTAAGTTCCTTGGCACATGTGTGCCCTGCCCCTTCCTCCTACTAAACAATGTATATCTTAAAAGACTACAACACAGGTAGTGGAGGGACTCCCCATGGATCACTGCCAGCTGAGGAGATGTTAGGATTGCAAGAATGCATATAAAGTCAGTTACTTTTTTTTAGAAGTATGCCCATTTAGTGGCTACTTATGACCTAGTCAATAACACATATCATATCCATACAGACAGCATGTATTAGACTTACTGAATTATTAATAAAACAAAAGAGATCAATATGTTAGAAGAAAGATCTTTTGCTTTTGGAGATCATAAGCAGAGCAAGAGGGACATAGTGATCTAGAACATGATCAAAATATATTGCATTCATAAATGAAAATTGCAAGGGATGAACAAAATCATTCTGAAATAGCAATATTCAGTATGTTTAGAATTTTTCTTTAGGTGTATAATGTCCACTGTATATTTTTCCCTATAAAGTTATCTTAACATTTTCTTGCCCTTCCTTATCCATTTGCCACTTTTATTTCTTTGGAAATTTTCAGTTCTATGTCCTTAAATATGTGCATTCACAATTATTTCTAACTATATGATATGTAAGGAATACGATAGGACTTAGATAATACCTGTTTCTGAGGGGGTCTTAAATTACTTCATAATGTCATCACCAATTGCATTCATTTTCCTCAAAGTTATATAAGTTCCTTATACATTACTGATGAATAAATTATGTTTTATAGCATATATATCATGTTTTCTTGATAAAGTCATTTGTTCAAAGACATGTGGCTTGTTTGTATAATTTATCTACTGTAGACATTGTGGCAGTAACATTTGTGTGCAAAAATATATGAGACACTTTCACATTTCATCATTTGTGTACGTGTTTTAGTATACAATCTTCTGAAGAAACACTTGCCAACTTCATGTATATGAGAAAATATTAGAAGTTCTCATAATTGACAAGGATTGAAGTCATTTCATAACTACTAACTGTATATGTTTTGTTGCAAGAGGAAAAACTGTCTCTGACTGAAGTCTCTTTGTAAATTGAAAGTTTATGACTTCATGTTACATCCACAGGCCTGCACATGACTTGGAGATATAGTATGGGCTTCATTTCCTCCGAAAAGATTAGAACTTGAAATTTAGCATCCTGCTGCCAACAAAAGGTCAACTACCTTTCTTATAAAGCTATATTTGGACCTTATCTAAGAGGTACACTGTTCATGAATATACAAATTACAAGGTAAATATAGAGATGTCCAACCCCAGAACAACATATGATCAGCGTCCTCTCCACAGTCACTGAGCACACAGGTCATTACCATGGAATGGAGCTGGATCACTCTCTTCCTCCTGTCACTAACTACAGGTAAGGGGGCATTCCAGTTCCAGATCTGAAGAGGGAACAGGGACTGAACGGACAATGACACCTAACCTGTCTTTTCTCTACAGTTGTCCACTCCCAGGTACAGCTGCAGCAGTCTGGGCCTGAGCTTGTGAGGCCTGGGACCTCTGTGAAATTGTCCTGTAGGGCCTCTGAGGATATCAGTTATTATAATATTCACTGGGTGAAGCAGAGTCTTGGTCAGGGCCTGGAGTGGATTACGAGAATTTTTCCTGCATTTGGTGAACCTGACTACAATCAGAAGTTCCAGGGCAAGGCCACACTGACTGCAGACAAATCCTTCAACACAGCCGACATAGAGCTCAGAAGCCTGACTTCGGAAGACTCTGCCATCTATTACTGTGCAAGACACAGTGTTGCAACCACACCCTGAGCATGTCAGAAACTGTGAAGGAGCAGGAAGTTGCCCTGGAACTGAGATGACAGAGAAGACTAGCCTGAAGATTTACACAGAAATAATCTTTCTGAGTGTCTTTTTTCTGCCTCCTCTATAAATAAAATGATGCTAATTGACCCCTATTTACATGTTTCTCCATAATAAAACTGTAAAGAAAGGAAAACTGTGTTAATGCACAATGACAGAATTATCTCTGGGTTCGAAGAGATGAACTTTTTGGAGTTGCTTCGAATAAAGTATAATATGAATATTACCAGTAAAGTTCACATAAATAGCTTCTGACCAAACCAAAACTCTTACAGTCTTGGGTGACATGAATCTGTTCTTCTTAATTCTACCTGTGTTGTGCAGCAGGATTTCAGTTTCTCATAATGGAAGAGATAACACATAAGTGTAAATCTATTAGTTGAAAAAATATTATTAAATTACTTTTCATAGAACTGATTAATTTACCCAGTGTGTATACATCTCAGTTATGAATAGGTTTGAGGTTATTCATAATAATCTGATCTTAAGTTTACTGCCTTTTCCAGAACCAGTACCCTGACCTACAGTCTCAGGCTTTTACAGACACTGACCTACTCTGACACGGCATCATCCTTCATGTTTCTCTGGTTATGTTAAAGTCACTCTTATTATATAGAGTGATTGGTTTTGGATACCTGGGCCAATAACAAGCAGCAGTAAATCCTGTGGTACTTGATAATCTCAAGGGGTTAATTCAGTAAAAAATCTCTTTAGTATAGAGGATAGTTTAGCATGTTCCTGTAACCAACATAAATCCCCTTGAAATATGAATGCTATGTACTGGTTATCTATGACATTATCTTCATATGTTGTGGTAGGTAGGAATCACATTGGCCAGTTCTATAGTAGAGACATTTAAACCTCTGTTGAATTTAAAATACTGTCTTCACAAAGCACTCTCCTGTCTCCACCAACAGGAACGCATTAGTGATCAGCTGGCAAGGGAATCTCCCGATTCTCTCTTCTGAATTGAACAAGACTCGACAATGTAAGGGATCAGTCAAGTGACTGTAAGACCTTGATTCTAGCAGTTGTCTGGTGCATGCTGCAAGCCATTTTGAAGTGACCAAACCCCTTATACTGCAAACTTAAACAACTAATGTGCCCCACTCTGTACAGCCAGAGTGGAATCAGTATGACTGCTCCAGAGTAAGATTGTAATAGACCTACCCCAGTATCCAGCTGTGCCACTCTGGAGCATATACCCAAATGACTCTACATCCTACTAGAGACACTCACTCAATCATATTTGCTGCTACTCTACAGATAATAGCCAGAAATTGGAAAGAGCCTCTTTGCTCCTGTTATCATCCATTCCAGGATCATTTTTTTTTCTTGTGGAACCATTCTACACCTTTCCTTTGATGATGACATTTATGATGATCTTTGAATTTCATGGAGATAGTGTCAGATACAGTCCTATTTCAATATATGCAATTTAATCATAAAAGAAAAGTCCTTGTGACATTTTAATGTCCTGGAAAATGAACCAAATGTAGGTGTAGGTCTAATTGCCCATCCTTCCTTGAGGATTTAATGCCTCAGCTGGTTCTCAGCATTGAGGGTTTGGTTTCTTTATACAGTGTTATTGTAACTTTGTGATAAGTGCAAACTGATGGTTTAGACACATCTTGATGTCTTTATATTTTAATCATTTAAATAAAAAGATGGTTTATTCTTAAAAATGAGTTGATCATTTTCAACATAGTTTTCTTTAAAGAAATCAGTTTACTCAAGCATTTTTTTTATAATTTCAGTCATGTTTATATCACAAAGTCACTATGAAAGGTGTTCAAAGTTAGGCAAATCCTTGTCTTTCTTAACTCTAAAACATCCATAGTGTCAAGAAAAGAGATTACATTGTGGTTTAGCATCACAGTTCCAGTGAATATAATCCTAGGCCCTGTGTGGTGACTTTCAATGTCTTCTGTCCTTCTGGTCCTCCTTCAGGATGCTTGAAGTCTGAGAGAAATGAGCTAATTAATCATGTCTTTGCCTGCAGTTTACGTTTTCTGTTGGTGCTGTTTTTAAAGAATTAGAGGGCCATATAACGATGAAACTACTGATATTGAATAAATAGAAATCTCCAATACATGAAGCAGGAAATTAACAAATTAGTAGTCAATGAAATATCACTCTCTCCCATGCAATTATAGACTGCATAGCTGCCAGTCTGCAAGGGCACCTACTCTTCTCTGCTGCATTCACACAGCACTAATCAGATGTGTTGTATACTGAATACCTGACTTCACCATGTGGGCTACATTGTCTGGGGTAAAAGGTAAATTCTAGTGAGGTCTTCTGTGCCTCTCCTCACAGACTGACTCACCCTGAGTCTTAATACTTCAGTACTTAATCACAGTCAGCAACTGGCAATAAATGAAAATCTCTCCTGGATTCACCCAACTCTGGGCTAAAAAAAACAAAGCTGGGTCCGGGTACTCACTGGTATGCAGCCATTCACAGACGTCCTTCTTCATTCCTGCTTCTGATTTGCCCTGCATGTGAGTGTCAAGGCTCACTACCGGGCAGACTTCTATATCATCACCTATTCCAACCTTATCTTCTGATTTCATTTCTCCACAGATGTCCCATCCCAGCTTATGCTGAAGGAATATGGCCCTGGGCTGTTGCAGCTCTCTCAGGATCTCATACTGACCTGTTCTATCTCTGGGTTTTCACTGAGCACTCCTGGTATAGGTGTGGGCTGGATCCATCAGCCCTCAGGAAAGGGTTTGGAATGGCTTGCAATCATTTGATGGGATGATACTGAGTTCTAAAATACACCCCTGAAAAGCCAGCTCACAGTCTCCAAGGACACCAACAAATGGGTATTCCTCAGGATCACCAGTGTGTATGCTGCAGATACTGCGACATACTACTGTTCACAGAGAGAACATTGATACAGCCTCTGCTGACAGCTGTGCAATAATCCAGGCTGTTTCTCAGCTCTATGCCTTCTTCCTACTATTAAGGTGTTTGGGAGTGGTCACAGTTTTCCTGCTAGCCTCTGGGGATTTCTCTATACTATTTTTTTCAGAGCCCTGGATACCTGATACACAAATGACCACCCTTTTAAAAAATATTCAGAAATGAGAATCTGTTTCTAAGATTTTTGTGGAGGCCCAAAATGTGAACCTAGTTCCACATGTCTGAAAGTCAGAGAGTTCTTGCTTGTCCAATGTTGTTGACAAGTGCGACTGCACATCCTGACCTAGGGTGTGGTTACTTAGTCCTTTTGACATTAAGATGGTCCATAAGGTAGATCCACTCCACCCTGAACAATGATCAGGATTTTCAAGCATACCTTGGCTCCTCATTTTGAAATAGGAATTTTCACCTCAAGTGACTTCCTCTAAAGGATACTTGGTCTAGGGTGTTCACTGCCTAAACAACAGAGTGCTAATGACTTGATGTCATAGTTTGAAGCAAATAACTGTTCCATTTGTCTTTTGTATCATGTTAAAGCAGTTTTTTGTCTTCTTCCCCTCATTGTATTGGGGTATAAAAGTGCATGAAAAATTAAATGCAGGCAAATTTCAGTATTCACTGGAACTCCCTCCTGATACTATCCTATGCGTCTATTTTATTATTTTCATGCATGAATTTATACTTATTACTAACTTTTCTAATCTTCATGCTCCTACCCTGGTAAGTGTTAACTTTCCTATAGCTGGTCTCCATCAGTTTTTTTAAGTATTAAGTGTTTCTTCTTCCTAACCCAGGTGGTTTAGAGAATTTTTTGCACTCAGTCTTTGGCTTCGAATCCCTCAAAGAGCAGATTCCAAATTATTGCAACTTTCAGTAAACTACTGGGTATTTGGAAGCTTGGCATTACTAGACAAACATTCATAAATTTAATCATTGGTCAAGGTGGCTTCGTGTAAATTACAAGACAACTCAGGCTCCTGCCAAGGATATAGGTTGCTCTTCGCAAACTGATGGTAAAACCCTATTGCTAAAGACAACACTTATATATCTCATTGAACATGGAGAATTTGAGTTGGTATCTTACTGGTGGTCTCATCTACTGACTCCATAGCAGTACAAGGTACTTGGCAGGCTCTCAGAGGAAAAGTGTAATAATAAACCTAACAACAATCTGTGACCCACCATGGTGATCTGCCTGTTAGAAATGTTTGTGTATTCATGAGTGGCACAAATATTGGGGAATTAATCAGCCATTCTTTGATTGGATTTAAAGACAACTTCATGAATGTAAACCATGCTTGAAACTACTAGAAGATTCTAGAACTTGTGCTGAGGTTGCTTATGGGAAAACCAATATTATGCTAAAGCCATGATTTTCCACATGAAGGGTATGACCTCTTTGGGAATTGAATAACCCTTTCACAGGGGTCAAAGAACTCTTTCACAGGGTTCACATATCAGGTACCTAGCAAGTCAGATATTTACATTGATTCATACTGGAAAATTAGAGTTACATAATAGCAACAAAATAATTTCATGTTTAGAAGGTCATTACAACATGAGGAACTATATTAAAACATTGTAGCAATAGGAAGGTTGAGGGCCAACATGCTAAAGGAGTATAATAATAAAATAATTCCCAATGACATGCCTGTATATGCATATTAATCTGTGCTTCACACAAGTATCATTAGTGTAGCTTCTTTCAGAATATGGGAAATAACATAGAGAATCTCAAATGGGCAATCTATAGAGCATAAGTGATATTGGACCACTCAGTAATAAATGTGTTGTCTTAATCAAACGTTCTCCTCAGGACTCAGGGACTGATGTAGAAGAAGAGCTGGAAAGACTCTAAGAGCCAGAGGTGTTGAATGAATTGAAGAAAACAGTCTCTTCCAGACACAATAGGATTGATGCACATATGAACTCACTACACTGTGGAAGTAGATACCAGGCTTGCACATGTTCAAACAACATGGGATTCTACTCCCAAGAGGGTAAATAAACAGGACTCCCAATCCTAATGAAGAAGCTATCTGCAATTGGTATGAACATGTAAAGAAAAATTAGTGCACTTCAGAGGAATTTCACTGGCTGAATTAAACACAGTTCCCATTAGGTCTTACACTAACACCAATAAACCATTTTTGAAGATCTTTTTAACTGCATAAATTTATTTGCACATTTTCTTGTCTTGCTGATCTTTTGTTTATATATTTTTGTTTATGATTCTTGTGTTGTTAGGAATCTGTGTGTGAGAGAGAGACAGAGATAGAGATTTAGAGTGACAAAGAGAGATGGGGTTGTTTTTGAAAGACTGAAAGAAAGAAAGGCTGTGCAATTCAGTTAGAAGAGAGGTGAGAAAGATCTAGAAACAGTTGGGAATAAGAATAAGTATGGTCAAAATGTATTGCTTAAAAACATTTTTTCAATAAAGAAATTTTAAATGAAACACGCTAGAATCCCCCTCAAAAACTTGTGTATTGAATTTTTCAATAAATGAGTGTATTGTGTATAGACTAAATATTTTTATTAATGTTTCTGGCATGAATGAAAAAAGCTGGTTGGATAGTTCCTAGCAATTTCTGGTTAGTTTCCTATTGCACTGTTGATTCCATCTCTAATAAACTGGTAGAATCTATGACAACTTCTAACTGTTTTACTGTTCAGATGTTTTATCATAACATGGGCAGAGTCATTGTAAAAAGTTCCCTTACAAACATACTCAAGAACAATCACAGTCAAACAAATCTTTGTAATTAACATCAAAGATTATAATTCAGTTTCCATGCACTTATTTCTCATTGTCGTACATGACATCATCAGGACAAGATTCATGGTCCAGTGCAGATCTCTAAGATTCAGACTCTTCTTTTTTTATGTTGGCTCATTTTCATTTTCTCTATGTCACTCATTATCTATTCTTGGAAACTCAGACCTTTTTCACTACTAAGTTCAGAATTGTTTCAGATCTAAGAGTCACCCAGTCCTGAGATGCATCAGTATTTGCTCACTTATATCAGTGTTCTCACTCTCCTGTACAATAATGTGCAATTCTTTACTCTGTAATGAAGCAATGCAAAGTGAGTGATGTACCATAAACAGAAGTGAATTGGATCACCATTCTTCAGTTGAGAAGGTTCAAGATATCACTATTTGATACAGACAATGACTTTCTTCTCCTTGATGATGCTGATTCATGAAATTCATGAATTTTCTGAGAAGAATCACCATCAGATCTTGTTTGTACCTTTTGTTGAAGGAAATCGTACAGCTCTCTAGAAACATATCCAAACTTTTGGTCCTGCACCTGATGTATATGACCCCTGAGGAAATCATGCTGTATTAATCTTTGAATGAATAAGAGAGAGAAGATCAGAATTATATTCCAGATAAAATCCTCTTTTCTTTTCTTTTTTTCCTCATTTTTTGTATTAAAGATTTCCATCTCCTCCCCCTTCCCTCCCCTCCCTTCCACCCATACCCCCACTCCACTCCTCTCCAAGACAAAGAACCATCAGAGTTCCCTTCACTATGCTAAGTCCAAGGTCCTCCCAGCTCCCCCTAATTCCAGGAAGGTGAGCAACCAAACTGACAAGGCTCACAGTGAGCCCATCCATGCTGTAGAGTTCATGTTGATTGCTGTTGTCCTTGGTTTCTCAGTCCTCCTCCACTGTCAGCCACATTCAGAGAGTCCGGTTTGGTTCCCTGTTCCATCAGTCCCATTCCAACTAGACTTGGTGGTCTCCCGTTAGATCTGTCCCACCATCTCAATGGGTAAACGCACTCCTCATGGTCCTGACTTCCTTGCTCATGATCTCCCTCCTTTTGCTCCTCATTGGGACCTTGGGATCTCAGTCTGGTGCTCCTATGTGGGGCTCTGTCATTTTCTCCATCCAATGCTAGGTGAAGGTTCTATGGTGATATGCAAGATATTCATGAGTATGGCAATAGGATCTGGAAATTTCTGGCACCCTCTCCTCAGCTGCCCAAGGACCTAGCTGGAGGCGTCTTCCTGGACACCTGGAAACCCCTCTAGAGTCAAGTCTCTGCCAACCCTAGAATGGCTCCCTTAAGTAAGATATATAATTCTTTGTTCCCATATCCACTTTTCCTATATCCCAACCATCCTATTCCCCCGAGCTCGTCCCATCCTCCACTTCACACTTTTCTCTCCCCATCCCCCCTCCCGCCATCCGACCCCACCCCTATGTTCCCATTTTTTGTCCGGCAATCTTGTCTACTTCCAGTATCCAGGAGGATAACTATATGTTTTTCTTTGGGTTCACCTTCTTATATAGCTTCTCTAGGATTTTTACGAATTATAGGCTCGATGTCCTTTATTTATGGCTAGAACCCAATTATGAGTGAGTACATCCCATGTTCATCTTTTTGGGTCTGGGTTACCTCACTCAGGATGGTGTTTTCTATTTCCCTCCATTTGCATGCAAAATTCAAGATATCATTGTTTTTTACCGCCGAGTAGTACTCTAATATGTATATATTCCACACTTTCTTCATCCATTATTCCACTGAAGGGCATCTAGGTTGTTTCCAGGTTCTGGCTATTACAAATAATGCTGCTATAAACATAGTTGAACAAATGCTTTTGTAATATGATTGGGCATCTCTTGGGTAAATTCCCAAGAGTGGGATTGCTGGGTCCTGGGGTAGGTTGATCCCAAATTTCCTGAGAAACCTCCACACTGCTTTCCAAAGCGGTTGCACAAGTTTGCATTCCCACCAGCGATTGATGAGTGTACCCCTTACTCCACATCCTCCCCAGCAAAGGCTATCATTGGTGTTTGTGATTTTAGCCATTCTGAGAGGTGTAAGATGGTATCTCAACATTGTTTTGATTTGCATTTCCCTGAGTGCTAAGGAGGTTGAGCATGCCCTTAAGTGTCTTTTGGCCATTCGAACTTCTTCTGTTGAGAATTCTCTGTTCAGTTCAGTGCCCCATTTTTTAATTGGGTTAATTAGCATTTTAAAGTCTAGTCTCTTGAGTTCCTTATATATTTTGGAGATCAGACCTTTGTCTGTTGTGGGGTTGGTGAAGATCTTTTCCCAGTCAGTAGGCTGCCTTTTGTCTTAGTGACAGTGTCCTTTGCTTTACAGAAGCTGCTCAGCTTCAGGAGGTCCCATTTATTCAATGTTGCCCTTAATGTCTGTGCTGCTGGGGCTATATGTAGGAAGCAGTCTCCTGTGCCCAAATGTTGTAGAGTACTTCCCACTTTCTCCTCTAACAGGTTCAGTGTGTTCAGATTGATATTGAGGTCTTTAATCCATTTGGACTTGAGTTTTGTGCATGGTGATAGACACGGATCTACTTTCATTATTCTACAGGTTGACATCCAGTTATGCCAGCACCATTTGTTGAAGATGCTTTCTTTCTTCCATTGTGTGCTTTTAGCTCCTTTATCAAATATCATGTGTTCATAGGTGTGTGGGTTAAGATCTGGGTCTTCTATTCGATTCCATTGGTCGACTTCTCTATTTTTATGCCAATACCAAGCTGTTTTCAATACTGTAGCTCTGTAATAGAGGTTGAGGTCAGGGATGGTAATGCCTCCAGATGTTCCTTTATTGTATAAGATTGTTTTGGCTATCCTGGGTTTCTTGTTCTTCCATATAAAGGTGATTATTGTCTTCTCAAGATCTGTGAAGAATTTTGATGGGATCTTTAAGGGAATGCATTAAATCTATAGATTGCCTTTGGTAGTATTGCCATTTTTACTATGTTGATCCTCCCAATCCAAGAGCAAGGGAGATCCTTCCATTTTCTGGTATCCTCTTCAATTTCTTTCTTCAAAGACTTAAAGTTCTTGTCAAATAGGTCTTTCACTTCCTTGGTTAGAGTTACCCCAAGATATTTTATGCTATTTGTGGCTATCGTGAAAGGTGAAGCTTCTCTGATTTCTTTCTCTGCTTCCTTATCCTTTGTATATAGGAGGGCGATAGATTTTTTTGGAGTTGATCTTGTAACCTGCCACGATACTAAAGGAGTTTATCAGCTGTAGGAGTTCTTTGGTGGAGTTTTTCTGGCCGCTTATGTACACTATCATATCATCTGCAAATAACGAAAGTTTAACTTCTTCCTTTCCAATCCTCTTTTCAAAGAGTGTTATGAATAGTGCAAATGGTTCTCAGGCCCTTTAGCCATGTTGAAAAGCATAAATTATAGCGCAGTGAAAGAAAAAACTGCTGAGAATTCTAATTAGTTAAAGTGAGGCCTAACAGAAAATTATGAAAATATAAACACAGTAAAGTATGACTGAGAATACTAGACATCAATGTGTGTATGCATTTTAAGGAAACATTTGCCCAGCTCAACACACATTGCTGTAACTCAGCCTGTATTGAGCACATGTCCTTGTGGCACCCTCATATGTCAAAGAAAAACTTCTAAAGCTTAAATCATATATTAAACCCCACACACTAATAGTGTGAGGCTTCAACATTCCCCTCTCACCACTGGACAGGTCAATCAGACAAAAAATGAACAGAGAAATAAGAGAAATAACAGAAGTTATGACTCAAATGGACTTGACAGATATCTATAGAATATTACATCTACACAGAAAAGAATATACCTTCTTCTCAGCACCTCATGGAATCTTCTCAAAAATTGACCACATACTTGGTAACAAAACAAACCTCCACAAATACAAAAAAAATTGTAATAACAAAATGTACCTTATCAGATCACCATGGTTTAAAACTATAAGTAAACAACAATACTAATTCCAGAAATCCCACAAATACATGGAAATTAAACAATGCTCACCTTAAGTCAAGGAAGAAATAATGGGAAAAATAAAAGACTTCCTAAAATTCAATGAAAATGACCACAAAACATACGCAAATTTGTGAGACACAATGAAAGCAGTTTTAAAAAGAAAGTTCATAACACTAAACACCTACATAAAGACAGTAGAAAAATACTACACTAGTGAATTTCAAAGAATGTTTGAAAACTTTAGAAGAAAAAGAAGCAAACTCATCTAAGAGAACTAGATGGCAGGAAATAATCAAATTGAGAGCTGAAATCAACAAGATAGAAACAAAGAAAACAATAAAAAATCAATGAGACAAGAGTTGGTTCTTTGATATAAATCAACAAAATAGACAAACTTTTATACCAACTAACTAAAAAGCAAAGAGAGAATATCCAAATTAACAAAATCAGAAATGAAAAGGGGAACATAACAATAGACACAGAAAAACATACAGAAAACGATCAGATCATATTTTGAAAACATGTGCTTTACAAAATTTGAAAACTTAAAGGAAATGGACAACTTTCTGGATAAACATCACTTACCAACATTAAATCAAGACCAGATAAGCAAATTAAACAGACCTGTAACTGCTGAAAACACAGAAATAGTCATCAAAAGTCTCCCAACCAAAAGTAAATAAATAAATAGATAGATAAATAAATAGATAAATGAATAAATAAATTAATAAATAAAATCTCAGGTCCAGTACGTTTCAGCTCAGAATTTTACAAGACTTTCAAAAAGATAACTAATACCAATACTACTCAAATTATTCCACAAAATAGAAACAGAAGGAACACTGCCAAACTCTTTTTGTGAGGCTATAATTATCCTGATACCCAAACCACAGAAAGATATTACTAAGAAGAAGAATTACAGACCTATCTCACTCATGATCATTGATGCAAAAATACTAAATAAAATACTGGCAAATTGAATACAAGAACACATCAGAACTGTCATCCACCATGTTTAAGTTGGCTTCATCCCAGTGATGCAAGGATGGTTCAACATATGAAAATCTGTCAACATAATTCACCATATAAACAAGCTGAGAAATAAAAGCCACATGATCATCTCATTAGAAGCCAAAAAGCCTTTGACAAAATAAAACATCCCTTCATGATAAAGGTCTCAGAGAGAGCAGGGATACAAGGAACATACCTAACCATAATTAAGGCCATATACAGGAAGCCAACAGACAACAAGAAACTAAATGGAAAGAAAAATCCCAGCTATTCCACTGAAATAAGGAACAAGATAAGGTTGCACACTCCCACCTCATCGATTCAATATAGTTCTTGAGGTCCTAGGTAGAGCAATAAGACACCAAAAGGAGATCAAGTGGATACAAATTGGAAAAAAGAAGTCAAACTCTCACTGTTTGCTGATGATATGATAGTTTACACAAGTGATCCCAAATATTTTACCAAGGACCTTCTACATTTCAAGAACACTTCCAGCAGTTTAACAGGATACAAGATTAACTCAAAAAAAATCAGGAGCCCACCTGTACACGGATGATAAATTGACTGGGGAAGAAATCAGAGAATCAACACCCTTCACAATAGCCACAGATAGCATAACATATCTCGGAGTAACTCCAACCAAATAAGTGGAAGACTTCTATAACAAAAGCTTTAAATCTTTGAAGAAAAAAAATTGAATAAGACATCAGAAAAGGGAAAGATATAATATGCTCTTGGGTAGGCAGAATTAACATAGTAAAATAAAAGCAATCTACAGATTTAATAAAATGCCCATTAAAATCCAAGCAAAATTCTTCAAAGACCTCGAAAGAGCAGTACTCAACTTCATACGGGAAAGGGAAAAAAAAACAGGATAGCCAAATAAAAGAACTTCTGGAGGCATCATAATCCCTGACTTCAAACTCTGCTACAGAGCTACAGTACTGAAAACAGTCTGGTATTGGCATAAGAACAGACAGGACAACCAATGGAACTTAATAGAAGACCCGAATATCAAGCCACACATCTTTGAACAGCTGATCTTTTATAAAGAAGCAATAAATATCAAATGGAAAAAAAAGATAGCATATTTAACAAGTGGTGCTGGCATAACTGGATATCAACATGAAGAAGAATGAAAATAGACCCATATCTATCATCATATACAAAACTCAAGTCCTTATGGATCAAAGGCCTCAAAATAAAGCCAGCCACACTGAAACTTATAGAAGAGAAAGTGTAAAATACACTAGAACACATTGGAACCAGGAACCTCTTCCTTTATATAACCCCAGCAGCCCAGACACTGAGAAAAACAATTAATAAATGGGAATCCCTGTAGCAGAAATTCTTCTGCAAAGCAAGGGACATGATCAACAAGACAAAAAGACAGCCTACAGAATGGGAAAAGCTCTTAACTAACCCCACATCAGACAAAGGCCTGAACTCCAAAATATACAAAGAACTCAAGAAATTGGACACCAAAAAGTCATATAATGCAATAAGAAATGGAGTACAGACCTAAACAGAGAACTATCAACAGAGGAATTTTAAATGGCTGAAAGATACTTAAGGAAATGTTCAACATCCTTAGTCATCAGAGAAATGCAAATCAAAACAACTCTGAGATTCGATGTTACACCTGTAAAAATGACCAATATCAAAAACACTGATGACAACTTATGCTGAGGAGATTGTGGGGAAATGGGAACACTTCTGCATTGCTGGTGGGAGTGAAAACTGTTACAACCCCTTTGGATGTTAGTGTGGTGATTTCTCAGAAAATTAGGAAACAACCTTCCTCAAGACCCAGTAATACCACTTTGGGGTATATATCCAAAGGATGCTCAATCACGCCACAAGGACATGTGCTCAGCTATGTTCATAGCAGCTTTTTTTGTCATGGCCAGAACCTGGAGACAATCTAAATGCCCCTTGATCAAAAAGGGATAAGAAAAATATGGTACATTTACACATGGCGCACTACACAGCAGAAAAAAATAATGACAGCCTGAATTTTGCGGGAAAATAGATGGAGGTAGAAAACATTTTGAGTGAGGTAACACAGACACAGAAAGACAATTATCACATGTACTCACTCATAGGTGGTTTTTGAACATAAAGCAAAGAAAGCCTGCCTACAAGCCACAATGCCAGATAACTTAGACATCAATATGGACACTAAGAGAGACTTACATAGATTTAATTTGCATGGGAAGTAGAAATTCGAAAAAGACAAGATCTCATGAGTAAATTGGGAGCATGGGGACCTTTGGGGAAGATTGAGGGGGGAGGGAAGAGGAAGGGAAAGGAGCAGAGAAAAATGTAGAGCTCAATAAATATCAATAAAAATGTATTAAAAAGATAAAAAAATAGGGGCATGCATGAATTTTCTTTCTTATATGGGCACCCTATCCATCTGATGGCTTTCTGTGTATCCTCTTTAAAATTATAGACTCTAGGAATTGATCATGTCTCTAAAAATAAAAAACATCCTGTTGTGATTGCCTTTCTAAAGACAAGTATATCATATCTCACCTGAAGAAAATGTAGATCATGTCATTGTGAGCAAGAGTGATTCTCTATGGTTACCAGGATCAGCTGCTGGCTAAGCTCATGAACCGCAGATAACCTTTTCCTTCATACTGAGGTTAGGGTAGACCCATGACAGGAAAAGGATCAGTAATTCATATGGAACTAAGTGAAAGGGGATCCAGGCTTTGTCACCAGCAAGAACTCTGAGTTGTTCAAGCCCCTTTCCTCTCCTTGAGAACTGAACATATAAATGTAAGAAGTGATAGGCTTGGATTTTTATGAAATTCTCTCCATTACTGCATTTCAACTTTCTGTCTTCTGTTTCTCTGATCAAGTAGATAATTCTATTTCTGACTACTGTACAGTAAACTCAGTGTTTAGTCCCTCATCTAGAGCTCAAGTATGCCTTACTGTGTGTTAAGGGCAACCTCATATTCACCTCTAGAAACACATCTAAGGAAAAGTTGTCCTCAAGGTTGACTTCTGTGTTATTGGAGTGACAGCTAAATATTACTGTGATGAGCACACTGAGGGACATCACAGTCAGGCACAGAACATTCCCTGAATTGTGCTCAGGAACAACTTTGGAGCTCATTTCCAGCAGGAGGCACACAGATCACAGGAACTCAGGGTCAGCCCAGGAGCAGGTACAGAGAGTGACCAAAGAAGGGTGTATTTCCTTTGGGACCTGAACTTCCCCCAAATACATCAGTTTCCTTTAATGAAAAACAGAGCATTAGGTTATGTAAAGAATCTACAGTTTAGTGTTGGCTAGACTTTTTCATCTGAGGGGAAAATAAGGATGCAAACTTTCTGCAGGTAACCTAAGAAAAAAGGAAGTAGTACATGCATTCCTGGTGGTAACTTTCTCTATTATTTCTTCTTAAAAATATTGTCTGAAAATCTGTCTCTACACAGCTACCTTCACAACATACAACAACATATCTCTCTTTACACACAAAGATCTCTCTCCTGCACAGTTACATATTTCAACATTCAGTTACATCTCTTTTCACATGGCTATACATCTTTCTTTTATATACATTTCTCTTCTACATATCTTTTCTATACAGCTTCATTTTCCTTGCATCCACACAGTTACAAATATAATCACAGCTAAATATCTCACTTAACTCTCTCACACAATTCAGTACTTTACCCAGTTCCTAGGCACAGCTCCTATATGTAGTAGCAGTTCTTTCACCCAGCTCTCTCTCACACATTTGTACACACACTCACACACACACACACACACACACACACACACACACACACACTTTTACATTATTCACATTCTCTTCATTCACTCGGTATCACTCATTCACTCTCTCACACTTCTTCCATGCTTCATCTCTCACTCATCACACTCTCTCTTCACTCACATTCTGCAGCAGCTCTCACATAGCTCCACACAATCATGCCTGTCTGTCTCCATGCTTCCACTGCTGCTCCTCAATGCTGCTATGTCATAGCCTAAACTCTAGACAACGTTGTCACATTTCCAGGGCCCAGCCCATTCTCACACCCCATGATAAGCCATGTAGTTTCTCTTAGGTCAGCAATATCACGCTGACCCATGTTTGTACTTAGTAAGGGCTCCTGGACAGAAAGTAGCATTTAAACTCAAGACTTAACAATAACTATGAATTAGCTTGACCTTGAGTGGTAGGGAAGACATGCAGACTAAAGTTTCTTCAAGCTCTGACCTTTAATCAACAACAAAGAACACCCAGGAAAATGACTACTTTTTTTTGTCTCCAGGGGCATCCTAATATTTGCCTTCAGATGCCACCAAACTGCTTTGAATCTGCTCTGATGTCCAAAGCTTGCTGTCTTTGTAAAAGACTGTCTTTGTGACTAAGATCCTATGTTAGTCTGAGTACTGCAAAATATCCTAGTAATGTGTCTATTCATCAAAGTTATACAGCCTAAACAGAATACATTGTCTTGACCAAGCACAGGTATATGAATGCCCGAATAGATGTAAAACCCAATTGCTAAAGGGTCACAGAAATAATCCCACAGCTGTTCTTAGGGAAGAAATGAAGTGGCTCGTGAGAGAAATTGCAGACAAGAGCAACTGTTCCACAGATAGTAACTGCATGGCCTTTCTAGGGATCGTTTGTCTAGTGCATCAAACTGCTCAACACTTGCTGCACCATGCATTAGAGTTTGAGGATCTTGAAAAAATCTGGAGAATTTGTTCTGATGAGAGACAATGCTCGAGTGGGATTCTCTGTTTCAGTCTTTGAGATTCAGACAGGAGCCCTCAGGCAATATTGGCCCAGTGACTAAATTCCAAAATCATTTAACATCTAAGTTGATTCAGTCTTTATAGTTGTGAACCTCAAACCCAGAGAGGATCTGAGCTCTTTTTGAAACCAGTAAATATCTGTTTTCTTTCAGTTTTTAATTTTTTATTTGACAGTTTTATAAATAAATGTAAGAATATAATGGTTTTAAAAAGAATAAGTGACAATAATTACTAGAAAAGGGAGACGCAACAAAAGCATCTACAATGTGCAACATATAATATACAAGTGACTTTGACTTCAATAACTCTTCTTTGTAGCAAGCTTTGAATACATGTTGTTGAAAGCACTTCACATATAGAAATTTAAAATTGAGTATTATGAGACCCTAAAAACTTTTCAATACAACATCAACATTTATGGGAGTGAAATGCACTCAATTCATGATCACTCTGCTTACATCCAGACAAATTCACAAATTCACCTCAATATGCAGCACATATATATATATATATATATATATATATATATATATATATAGTGACAAATTCCTAGAAGCTGGTAGTACACAGCTCTCATTCACTAAGTCTATAGCAAGTACATCCAAGTTTTTGATAATCAATAGCCATGACTTTCCATGAATAAGAGGATGCTGAACATAAAAAAACTAGATCCAAAGAGAAAAGAAAGATGCCTAAGAACACAGCTAGCATTTATACCTAGAAAAACATACTGCAAAGGGACAAACAATTGCTTTTAATCTACACATACAGCTCTACAGCCCTCCATGATATAAATGCTGAATTAGAAAACAGATGGAATCACAGTCCAAATGACCCTAAATTATGGTCACTTCTCAAATATGAAAATGTTTTCTGTAGTTGAAAATTTATCTTTAACTACCACATTTTTTCCTCTTCATGGTCTTCTGAGTTTTCTGTTACAAATGCAGCTAAATTAGTGGGGAAAGTGCATTTTAGAGCAATTGTAAATCCATTTCATCACTTGTCCTCTATGGTAACTCACTTCATCACACATGGTCACTGCTAAAGCTAGATCTAACTGCTCTTAGAAAAAGGACTGTGGTTCATGGAGACAACATTTAAGGCACAGCTCATCATTCATCATTGAATAGCTACTCATCATCACCAGGTATATTACAAAGACGAGAAAGAATAGTCTTAGGGATAGACCCATGTGAGAACTTACAGAAGCTTATTACCAGAACCAGAAGGGGGCATTGTGTATCCACAAGTTCTCTAAGAATTAGAGGACAGCAGAAGCAGCTAAGAATATTGTACAACTTCCAGCTGATATTTGTTGAGATCTCTCTGATCTTCATTACCAGTATCATAACATTCAGGGACCATGGTCTAATTGACTGTAAGATCTCTATGTTACAACACTGGAGGGGTTATTTATTAAATGAAATCCATTGTGATGTCACCAAGGTCCAGAATGATTCCTGCTGCTGTTGAATAAGATTCTAGTTTACAAAAGACTTGACAGTAACATTTAAAGATATTAGAGGTCCAGGATGCTAAACAACATTTTAAGGAAACTGTCCCAGGAGTTTGCAGGTGATATCAAAGATGTTGCATATTCCTGATGAACATTGTTAAGGAATGGGGAATAGCCTCCAAAGATCTGTGCCAGCGACTGATGGGAGAAGGATGGTCAATACAACTTCAGAGCATCACAAATATGGTTATTTATAAGTTAATTCAGATGACCCTTGAACCCATAAAGTATGGTTCACTTTAGCATGGATATGATGACTAGATTTTCGATCAGATGGAAGAGCTCTGTCAACAGAGAAACTAGGAGGAAGCAGGGAATGCCTCTTCTGAGACAGCTTTAACTCTTGAATCTCATCCTCCCATTGATCTTTCTACCTTTTCTCTATGAAAAAGAACCAGGTCTTGATATAAGAAATATGATTATATAAACTAAAGATTTTGTGATTATAAATACAGGAACATTTGTACAACTTATAGTATCACATTAATCCTCACTTGTTTACACTCCATGAACATATAGGTTCTTAATGTGGATTGAATTCATACTATCCTCTACCTTGTGGCAGCAGCTATAGTCAAGTGCATTACTAGTGACAGGCTTGATGGGAGCCAGAGACTGAAGTGATTGGGGCATCTTTTCTACATGGAATGTCCACTCCTACGTTCAGTTGCAGCTCTCAGGAGTTAGACTTTGGAGTCCTGGAGATTCAATAAAGCTTTCCTTAAAGGTCGTTGACAGAGATAGTTTCCTCATTTCCTATATGAACTGGTTGAGGGAGTACTTAGATCTGAGCTTGAAAACCTTTGATGATTACCCCCAAGCATTGGCCCAATAAACTATGGATAAAATTTTCAGAGAAGTGCCATACTGGCTACAACAATATACTCAACACCATCTATATGTAGCTCATCAGCCTGACACCTGAGAACTATGCCCTTTATTACTGGCTTGAGAACAGTGTCACAAAACATTTCTGAGATGTGTCAGAAACCCTGAGGTATCAGGTTTTGGTGCTTAGAGGACAGGGAATATTAACATGAAGACTTTCAAAATACTTGTATTTAAGTAACAAGGAAAAGAACAACAAAATAAGCATTAATTCTATTACATAAAGATTTTTTTTGTCACCCTGCTTGCAAGATTCAGAAAGCAGGAGTTTTTAATTAGTGAATGTGATCCAAACATTTTCATGTTGTTATCAACATGAGCATGTGTCTTCCATAATTGAGTCAATACATACATTTGACTTAGAAATAGAAATAGAAATGCTTGATCACATTTCACATCAATGCCTAATTCATGGGCTATGAGGAAAGTTACTGTTGAGCTTTTATTTAAAAAAATATTTATCACACCAGTTTACATTTATAATTTTTTTAGGAATAGGTTCTAAGATTAATCAGTGATCACTGACTCCACATTTATAGTCTTCCCCAGTCTGAGTACTCTGTCCTATAATCACAGTGTGTTACAGAACAGTGAACACAATGACAAAAGACCATCTGCTATGGTCTTAGGGATAGATGGGTGTTACAGTCATCCTTGTTTCTTGCTAAATAGTGTTTAGTAATTAGCATCATTGATTCACGACATTTTCCCAGAGGAAAGGGCTACAGAGTTTGTATGCAAAATTTTTAAGAGGTAGGTTTTTAGGCAACTTTCTTACAGAGTGAACACTCCATAAATGTCCAGAAACATCTCTAAATTGGATCTTTCTGAATCTTAGATATTTGATCAATGAGGAAATTTTGGTCAATCATTCTGTGAAGGAAGTAGAATGAGAACATGTGAGCAGGCAGCCAGAAATAAACATCCTTGTGGAGGTCATAAGGAACTGTGAAAGTGGTGCTCAGACCATTAAGTGGTGTTTAGAAGAATAAAATATAGAACAGCTACATAAGGAACTACTGGTGGTTAACAAAAACATGGTCCAGCCATAAAAGAATGGAAAATAGTCCACAGAATAAAGAGAGAATGGAGAAAAACTAGAAATCAATAGATGATGTATTCAAGGAAACCACCTGTTCACTTTCAAATTCATTACACCAGATCTGTACACATTACAGTTCTAACATTACTTTAATTCAGGAGAATAAGCTCATAATATCTATTTATATTATCATAAAGCTCAGATTTTTGTGGATGGATTATATTGTAAGAGGAGGATGTCTCCAAAAATTGTAAGGATAATAATTCCTCTACAATGAGAAGAGGGGCTTCTTCTACCCAAGAACATGAGGTGTATCTGATTCATGACATGATATTAGAATAAAATATACATGAATATCCTGAATTTATTTAGTATGTATTTTTTAACATTTCAGTTTTACTTCAGACCTTTTAATTAAACACACATATTCTTTTGTTTTTCTTTTTTTAATTCTTTATTTTTTTCAGTTTATTTATTTTTTATTAAAAATTGCCATCTCCTCCCCTCCTCCTCCCCCTTCCCTCCACTCCCCTCTACCCACACACCCACTCCCTCCCTCTTGAGGCCAAACAGCCATCAGGCTTCTCTACACTATGTTGAGTCCAAGGTCCTCCCAACTCCCCCCAGGTCCAGGAAGGTGAGCAACCAAACTGACAAGGCTCACACAGAGCCCGTCCATGTCGTAGAGACCAAGCCCATCGCCATTGTCCTTGGCTTCTCGGTCAGCCTCCACCATCAGCCACGCTCAGAGAGTCCCATTTGGTCGCATGTTCCATCAGACCCATTCCAAGTGGACATGGTGGTCTCCCGTTAGTTCTGTCCTGCTGTCTCAGTGGGTGAACGCATCCCTCATGGTTCTGACTTTCTTTCTCATGATCTCTCTCCTTCCGCTCCTCATCAGAACTTTGGGAGCTCAGTCCTGTGCTCCAATGTGGGGCTCTGTCTCTATCTCCATCCATCGCCAGGTGAAGGTTAAGGCTCACAGTGAGCCTGTCCATGCTGTAGAGTTCACATTCATTGCTGTTGTCCTTGGTTTCTCAGTCCTCCTCCACTGTCAGCCACATTCAGAGAGCCCAGTTTGGTCCCCTGTTCCATCAGTTCCATTCCAACTGGACTTGGTGGTCTCCCGTTAGATCTGTCCCACCGTCTCAATAGGTAAACGCACTCCTCACGGTCCTGATTTCCTTGCTCATGATCTCCCTCCTTTTGCTCCTCATCGAGACCTTGGGAGCTCAGTCTGGTGCTCCTATGTGGGGCTCTGTCATTTTCTCCATCCAATGTCAGGTGAAGGTTCTATGATGATATGCAAGATATTCATGAGTATGGCAATAGGATTTGGACATTTCTGGCACCCTCTCCACAGCTGCCCAAGGACCTAGCTGGGGGCGTCTTCCTGGACACCTGGGAACCCCTCTAGAGTCAAGCCTCTGCCAACCCTAGAATGGCTCCCTTAAGTAAGATATATAATTCCTTGTTCCCATATCCACCCTTCCTATATCCCAACCATCCTATTCCCCCAAGCTTTTCCCATCCTCCAATTCACACTTTTCTCGCTACATCCCCCCTCTCCCCATCCCTCCCCACCCCTATGTTCCCATTTTTTGTCAGGCAATCTTATCTACTTCCAGTATCCAGGAGGATAACTATATGTTTTTCTTTGGATTCACCTTCTTATATAGCTTCTCTAGGATTTTTACGAATTATAGGCTCGATGTCCTTTACTTATGGCTAGAACTTTACTTATGGTCCTGGGCTCTTTTTGGTAGGGAGGTTTCTGATAACAGTTTCTAATTCTTCGCGACTAACAGGACTATTTAGAGCATTTACCTGGTCCTGGTTTAACTTTGGTACATGGTTCTTATCTAAAAAAGTGTCCATTTCTTTTACATTTTCCAATTTTGTGGCATACAGGCTTTTGTACTAAGATCTAATGATTCTCTGAATTTCCTCTGTGTCTGTGGTTATGTCCTCTTTTTCATTTCTGATCTTATTAATTTGTGTGTTCTCTCTCTGCCGTTTGATTAGTTTGGCTAGGGGTTTGTCAATCTTGTTGATTTTCTCCAAGAACCAGCTTCTTGTTTCATTGATTCTTTGGATTGTTTTCTGTGTTTCTATTTTGTTGATTTCTGCCCTCAGTTTGATAATTTCCAGTCTTCTACTCCTCCTAGGTGAGTCTGCTTCTTTCTTTTCTAAAGCTTTCAGGTGTGCTGTTAAGTCTCCAATGTGTGCTTTCTCCGTTTTTTTTTTTAAGTGGGCACTTAGTACTATGAATTTTCCTCTTAGCACTGCTTTCATAGTGTCCCATAAGTTTGAATATGTTGTGTCTTTATTTTCATTAAATTCAAGAAAGACTTTCATTTCTTTCTTTATTTCTACCTTGACCCAGCTGTGGTTCAGTAGTTGACTGTTCAGTTTCCATGAGTTTGTAGGCTTTCTGGGAGTAGCATTGTTGTTGAATTCTAATTTTAATCCATGGTGATCCGATAAGATGCAGGTGGTTACTAATATTTTTTGTAACTGTGGAAGTTTGCTTTGTTACCGAGTATGTGGTCAATTTTTGAAAAGGTTCCATGAGCCGCAGAGAAGAAGGTATATTCTTTCCTGTTTGGGTGGAATGTTCTATAGATGTCTGTTAAGTCCATTTGGTTCATTACCTCTATTAAGTCTCTTAATTCTCTGTTAGGTTTCTGTCGAATTGACCTGTCCATTGGTGAAAGAGGAGTATTGAAGTCTCCCACTATCAGTGTGTTTGGTTTGATGGCTGTCTTGAGTTCTAGTAATGTTTCTTTTATATAAGTGGGTGCTTTTGTATTAAGGGCATAGATATTCAGGATTGAGAATTCATTCTGATAGATTTTTCCTGTAATGAGTATAACGTGTCCCTTTCCATCTCTTCTGATTGATTTTAGTTTGAAGTCAACTTTGTTAGAAATTAGTATGGACACACCGGCTTGTTTCTTAGGTCCATTTGCTTGATAAACCTTTTCCCAACCCTTTACTCTGAGTAGGTGTCTGTCTTTGTGGTTGAGGTGTGTTTCTTGTAAACAGCAGAATGTTGGATCCTGTTTTCATATCCAATCTCTTAGCCTGTGCCTTTTTATAGGTGAATTGAGTCCATTGATATTAAGTGATATTAATGACCAGTGGATGTTAACTCCGGTTGTCATTTTTTATTTGGTAGTAGAGATTGTGTGTTTCCTTTCTTTGTGATGTGCTGGTGAAGGGTCGCTAGATGTCTGAGTTATTTTGGGCAATGCTGGCCTCCTTTGTTTGTGAAATCCTTCTATTACTTTCTGTAAGGCTGGATTTGTGGCTATGTATTGTTTAAATTTGTTTTTATCCTGGAATATTTTGTTTTCTCCATTTATAGTGAATGAAAGCTTGGCTGGGTATAGTAATCTGGGCTTGCATCCATGGTCTCTTAGTTTCTACAAAACATCTATCCAGGACCTTCTGGCTTTCATGGTTTCCATAGAGAAGTCAAGTGTTAGTCTGATAGGTTTACCTTTATATGTTACTTGACCTTTTTCCTTTGCAGCTCTTAATATTCTTTCTTTATTCTGTATGTTTTGTGTTTTGATTATAATATGGCGAGGGGATTTTTTTTTTTGATCCAGTCTATTTGGTGTTCTGTAAGCTTCTTGAACCTCAATAGGAATATCTTTTTTTAGGTTTGGGAAGTTTTCTTCTATAATTTTATTAAATATATTTTCTGAACCATTGAGCTGTATTTCTTCTCCTTCTTCTATGCCTATTATTCTTAGGTTTGGTCTTTTTATTGTGTCCCAGATTTCCTGAATGTTTTGTGATGAGGATTTGTTGTATTTGCTGTTTTATTTGATCAGTGCATTTATTTTCTCTATGGTATCTTCAGAATCTGAGATTCTTTCTTCTATCTCTTGTATTCTGTTGGTTATGCTTGTTTCTGTAGTCTGTTCGTTTCCATAGATTTTCCAAATCCAGCTGGCCCTCGGGTTGTGTTTTCTTCCTTGCCTCCATTTCAGTTTTCAAGTCTTGCACTGTTTCCATTATCTATTTGATTGTTTTTTCTTGGTTTCCTAGGATATCGTTTACAGATTTACTCAATTCTTCAAACTTTTTGTTATTCTTCTCGTCCATTTCCTTAAGGGAGTTTTTCACCTCCTGTTTAAGGGACTCTATTACTTTCATAAAGTCAATTTTTTCTACTTCTTCTTGAGTAGTGTGTTCAAGTCCTCCTGTTATAAGTTCGCTGGGTTCTGGTGCTTTCATGTTGTTTTTTTAAATTGTTGGAGGAATTCTTGCATTGGCGCCTGCCCATTTGCTCCTCTGAATAATCCCCTTTGGGTCTTCTTTTAGAAGTTCAATTCACCCCAATGAATTAAATTCACTCACCCCAATGAATGATGGATCCTCTGGCAGACTGTCAGGTCTCCTTGCAGGCCAAACAGCTCACTGACAAAGGGCCTACCTTGCCGCAGGCAGTCTAATGAAGGAGGGGACCTCCCACCGGCCTGGGTGCACTCAATTCCAGGTCCCCAGCACCCAAACAGGCTGAGCTGTGGGATTTTGTGGCCCCAAAGATGGGAGGATGAGGGGAGGATTCTGGGTGCAAGCTGGGAGAGGACAGGAAGAGAGAGGCAGTATCCGGGGAGAATAACCCCTGCAGGAAGAGCAGGAAGTGTGCGGGTGGCGGGGGGAGTTGTGGAATGTTGGTGGTCCCTCTCCGGGCAGCTGCTGCGGTTCGGGCACTCACTCCTCACTTACCCCAAAGAATGATGGATCCTCTGGCAGACTGTCAGGTCCCCTTGCAGGCCAAGCAGCTCTCTGACAAAGGCCTACCTTGGCCCAGGCAGGCTAATGTCTGTGTCTCAGTTTTATACTTCCTACTTCTCACTCTTCTTACCCAGCCTTTTCCTATACCGAGGAGTCTGCAGCACTCTTAGTGAGGTCCTAGCTATGGCTATGATTAGGGGGTTGTTTCTACTCATTTGAAAATACCTAGGAAATGCCTCTGTCTTGAACAATATCCAAGAAGAGCTGCTAGACACACTTCTTGCTTATACTTTCAATATCCCAGGTGTCAGTGCCTAGAGGTCCAACCTCCAGCAGCACAAGGCATGAAAGGAACTCACGTGCAGGTGAGTATTAGACAATTTTATCTGTGGAGGTGTAAGTTAATGCTCTGGGAAAGGCAAGGGGGACAAAACAACTCTCTTAGACCAGTGAAAAAGTATCTCAATAACTTTTTTCTATAGGGTATTTTGTATTATATCTATAGTGAGTCTTTTTCTTTTTATTTAGACTCATTATGGCCCATCATTTTTAAATGTTTTATATCTATAGAGAATCTTCCTTTAACTCTTTGTGGCCCATGAATTATATATTTTTCTAAACTTTTAATCCCACTCTAGTTCCTGGTCCATTCCTCATCCAGGGACCCTGTAAAACACACTGGATGAAGTCCCACCTGACAGGCAGTTACATGATCTGGGTACCAGTTGCTGGGAGCCATCCCTAATGGTGGACAGGTCCCAGCAGAAGATGTAAGGAGTTGACAAGGAGGAAGTGACTCAGGTCATGATGGTTGAGAGAATCTTGTATTTTGACAGACTGGATACCAGAGTGCTTCTTTATTTACACAGAGTTTAGTAAGTAGGCATATATACATGTTGCCTCAAAGCATAGATCACATCATTTCTTTTGTTTTGTGGATGTGTGTTTCAGTTCTTTTGCTCATCTTTTAGTCATCACTAATAAACTATGACAGGACGGAGTTATCATTTCTAATCTTTTTCCTCAGATTTTGACAACATTATATCAGATACCTCTGTTATTTTTACTCATTAACCCCACGACAAAAATTTTAAGAACCTAGAGGTGCTGTGGGAGCTCCTTCTTCTCCTTTAGCCAATAGTCTTTAAGATACCAGCGCACTGGGGCATGGTCTCTTATACTTTATAAAGGAGTGAGAACCTTACTGTACCTCCCTTGCTTTCAGCTCCTGTTCTGGTTGGTAGACTCTCTGTTTCCTGTTTGTCCTGAGAGGATGTTTTGGATGGTGATCTGTAAGATTTCCCCTTAAATATATAACCCTTTTTATTATCCATAATTCTTAACTGCTGTGGGATTATTTTGCAGCTTCATCTAGTGCCCAGCATTTGGATTTAGAACCCCCAGCTCTAGCCCATGGCCAGCCCTGCTTGGTGCAAGCCCTCCCTCAGATGGCCTCAGCCTGTGCATGGAGCCAGCAGTTTAATATAGAATCTTATACAGTCGCTCGTCTATGGATCAGCAGCAGTTTTTTTTTCTCTACACAACTCGGATTTGCTTCAAGTACCCATGCACCCTGCCATTTGCCTCCCACCAGGATTCACTGTAGACATTTCAGTGAGTCGCAGGCTTCCCTCATCTGAGCCAGCTGTTCTGCAACATTCTAACAGTTTGTTTGCATTTGCCTATTCCATTGCTCTAGACATCCTCAGAGCACACAGTCTGTGATTTGTCTTTTAGCGTTCTGCTCTAAAATCAGATTTCAGACGGGTCACAGGTGATTCCATGTGCACCACTGCACCCTGCTTGATTAATTTTGTAGGTGGTCTATGGCACCTACTGGGAGGTTATGGTTATTTCACCTAATCCAGCTAATTGAACCTCAGGTAAGATTTAATATCGTAAATATAGAGCATAAATTGCTAACTAAAAAGGACAATATGTCAGACAATCTAATGAGCCAAGCTTTCAATAGCCTCTTTTCTTACACCATGAGTGAGGTTTTATAAGACTCACATGATGTCCTTTTTACATCACTATTGTTTCTGGGATTTGTCTTCCACTCAACATTTTTTCTTTAAAAAATGGTTTGACAATGGGGCTAAGAATGAGGCACTTTTAGAAATGCTACATTGTTTTCAGACTGAAACCACTTTTCAGGAAAGAGGTTGGAAATCTGAAGAAGGGTAAGGCCAACTTAACTGAAAATACTCAGTCAACTGAGATGCTTTTTGAAATGATACAGACTCATGGCAATTTGTTTAAAGGAAGATTCAAAACTCTAGAGAAGGAAAGACCTGATTTGGCAAATAAAACCCAGTCAATGACAGTGGATGCTGAAACATTATTTGAGAGAATTTACACTGATGAATGTTTTAATTGTACTCTGGCACAACAGATTGATTGAAAGAAGAATGTCTCTCCAGGAAGGTAATGTGCATGCTATAAAGATTATGTTCAAGGAGGAGACATTATCTCTAATGGACAGTCTTTATACCTTGGAATCTTAAATGAGAGCATTAGAGCAGAACATTGGAGAGGGGATCCAGACATTACAAAAGGCAGTGGTAAACAGTTTTGAAAAGATAGAGATAATGATCAAATTTGGTGACCAGAAACAAAAGGTGAAAAGGCAAAATTTAACCTTGTCCATACATAAAATTCTCCAGTATAGCTTCCCCAGAGTTCTGCCTGCCTTTCCAGTAATAACATCAGAAAAAGTATCTGACCATGTACCTAAGCTTGTCAAGGAGCCCATACACAGGACTGATATAAAAGAAATTAAACAAGCAGTAGTAGTTTACAGACTACAATTGTCTTTTGTTAAGGAAATGGTCAAAACTTGGGCTTTCAGTAGCAAAGCCATGCCTCACGATTGGGCTCAGTTAATCTCAGCAGTACTAGACAGTGGACCACAATTGCTTTAGATGTGCTTTCTAAAAGAGGAAGCAAGAATTTTAGAGCAATAGGAAAACGCAAAAGGACTTGAGATTTCCCTAGATCAAATTCTAGGTGAAGGAATTTACTCTGATCCTCAGGATCAAGCTCTTTATGATGACCACACCTTGTCCTAAGTACCATAGCAGCTTTAAAAGCTTGGGACAGGATTCAGGACCCAGGAAGGAGAGTTGAATCATACCTTTAGGTTAAACAGGGCCAGAAAGAAACTTTTAATGACTTTTTGCAAAGACTAACTAGGGTTGTAGAAATAGAGGTAACTGACCCAGAAACAAGATAATATTTATATATTTGGCTTATGAGAATGCCAACATTGAGTGCAAACAGATCCCTGAGTGTTAGGGGCCATTTAGGCCTCTTCTTTCTCACAGAGCCTTGAAGTATAACCGTGAGACATAACTCAAAGTTAATTAAAATACTGAGTGCTAATCTTAGAGACTCAAGGTCTGAAAAGCACCATAGAGTGCCTCCCTTGTCTGTAGCTTATCGCTAACATTCTAAACACTGACCTTACAAAGCTGTTGAAGCTGTTGAGTCCCTCCTTCCCTTCCCTCTCCCCGTGCCCAAGTGTAGCCGAACAAATACTTAAGATGGAAAGCTGCTTCAATAAACAGACCTTGACAATTGTACCCTGCTTGGTCTCGTTCTTGTCTCCCCCCATGTCTTTCAAATAGCGCCTCTTCAGGACCCTGAATAGCTGACTCGCTGGCAGGGTACAGTGGCGCCCAAACAGTGACCCTGAAGCACAGCCAACTATCTATGATGGAGGCTCAGTCCCGGGACAAAGAAAAATAAGGTCCTGTCAGCTGTAGTACTCAGACAGATCTGCAGGACGAGGTAGGTGCAGGTTCATTGTCGTTCATAGACATGGGACAATATGGGACAATCACTTTCAAAGGAAGAGAAATTCATACAAGAGTTTAAACAGTCACTCAGGGAGAGAGGAGTAAGAGTTAAAAAGAGAGATTTAGCTGAATTCTTTTGTTTTATAGATGAAAAATGCCCCTGGTTAGTTTTAACTAGCCCAGGAATAAGCTCTAAAACTTGGGATATAGTGGGCAAAGATCTTAATAAGATGATTAAAGCAGGTGAGTCTGTGCCAGAGATTGTTCTTAGTTACTGGTCCCTAATCAGGGACATCATAAATAGTCCAGAAAATGGAGGAGATGGTTCCTGTTTCTTAACAATAGTCACTGAATTCTTAGAAGTATCCTACTCGCCATGTCATAAAGATAATGAGAGTGAGCGTCCTTCCCCCTGTCCTTCAGTTATAATTAGTATTCCCGAGGACCCCTCTCCAGGACCTATTTAATCTACAACAGCTCCCCAAAAGGAGACTGTGCCTGCTGGAGATAAGAACCAAAAAATGCCTAAAGGCATTTATCCATCACTGGCTGCTTTTAAAAATGAAACCAAACTCAGCCAGCAAGATTTGGAGCTTTTGGGTTCAGAGTCTGAGAATGAGTTAGAGAAAAAAGCGGCTAGATATGAAGAAGAGAAATATGATAAAGGAGGAAAAGCTCCTCATGTCTTTCTCAGTCAGCCAAAAAGGATTCTGTGGCCACTGTCTTATGCTTTGGCCACACCTGATAGCATGCCTTTGCCCACTCCTTTGATTCAGGAATTGTCTAATACAAAAGCTGCCCTTAAGGCACAAATAGGAGGTTTCAAGCAAGTACTTACTTTACAACATGAACTCTTAGACCTTTCTTCTCAGATTCAGGATTTACAGTTCACTATGGGAAAGGGAAGGACTTTAGACAAATGGGCAAACTCTAAACTTAATCGTAAAATGGCTTATCCAGTCCTGACCTGGTCACGAGCAAGGCAAGCGGAGGAGACTGCTGATTCTCTACCTGATACCACAGCAAACCCCCCCCAGGGCTAGAGCCAAGACAAGAGGACAATTATGAGCAATATCAGGTAGCCTCTGATTCAGAGGAAGAGCCTGAACAAAATGAATATGAAACCTTCCGGTCCATATATAAAAAATTAAAAATTAAACATCTTAAAGATATTCACTCTGCTGTTAAAATTATGGGATAAATGCACCTTTTACTTTTTCTATATTGGAGGGATTAGCAGGAGAAGGATTTATGCTGCCCATAGAATGGATCAGGGTTGTCCAGTCAGTATTGACTAGAGGACAATACCTAACTTGGAAGTCTGAGTTTCTCAATAGGGCTGAAGCCCTTGCAAACAAAAATAGAAGAAACCCATTAAGTCAGACTGCCTCCTGGACAGCTGATAAAATTGCTGGTAAAGGCAAGTTTGCGGATGAAGACAAGCAAAAAGGACTGTCCACTGGGATACTTTCCCAGACAGCACAGGCTGCTTTGGCAGCTTGGAGATCAGTTCCCTCCACTGGCGCCACTACCACCCTGCCCAGTAAAATCATTCAAGGGCATCAGGAGCCATATGCTCAGTTTATGGGTCGGCTCCAAGAAACAGCAGAAAGGATCTTGGGGCCAGAGGAAATGGAAGGGACTTTGATCAAACAGCTGGCCTTCAAGAATGCCAACACAGCCTGTAAAGCTGCATTAAGGGGAAAAATGAGGGACATTGATGTTTCTGGTATGATTAAAGTGTGCAATGAAGTAGATAATTTTGGTCATCAGCTATCAAAGTCAATCAGCCTGGCCATCGGCGCAGTATTTCAGGGACAAAGGGTACACCCTCGCCCTGGAGGGAAGACATGTTTCGCCTGTGGTCAGTTGGGACATTTTGCAAGACAATGCCCTTCTTGATAAATGGTTGGGAATAATCAGAATGGTCCTGAGAATAGCGCAGGTAGCCCCCTGGAACCCTGCCCACAATGCAGGCAAGGCAAACATTGGGCAAGTGAATGCAGATCCAAGTCTGATGCCATGGGCAACCCCCTAACCCCTACTTCCACTACTACAGTTCAGGGAAACGGAAGGGGGCTCCGATTGGGGGCTCTTACTCACCAATTCTGTACCAGCCAGCTCAAACCCGGATGCCCAATGTAAGGGGAGTGACCCAACGTCAAAACCTCTTTATAGGGCCACCCCGGGGAGTGCAGGACTGGACTTGTGTCCCTCCTCCGCCTGTATTTTAACCCCTGAAGATGGAACCACAATTATAGAAACTGGTCTATATGGCCCTCCTCCTCCTGGCATGTTCTATCTCATTATAGGTTGAGCTTCATGCTCTCTAAAAGGGGTTTCTGTTATTCCCTCTGTAGTTGATGCTGATTATGAAGGAGAAATTAAATTACTTGCCACTGCTACTGAAGGCCCCTTAACTCTTAGAGCTGGACATGGCATAGCACAAGCCCTGCCATTACCTATAATGGGACAATTCCCCTGCCAAGGAAACAAACGTGGTGCCTCGAGCCCCAGCTCTTCTGACATATATTGGGTACAACAGCTTTCTGATACTTGACCTATGATGACTTTATGGTTAGATAATAAACAATTCCAGGGTCATTTCGACACAGGTGTCGATGCCACTGTACTATCATCCAGATACTGGCCTAAAGCATGGCCTGTAGATTCCACTGCCACCCACTTACAAGGTATAGGATAAACTCAGAGTACTTTACAAAGTTCTAAATTGTTAAACTGGAAAGATAAAGAGGGTAATTCAGGCACCATTTAGCCTTTTATAGTTCCAGGCCTCCCAGTTAACCTCTGGGGAAGGGACATCTTAAAATAAATGGGAGTTATTATGCTTAGTCTTAATGAAGTTGTCACCAAACAGATGCTTAATATGGGATTCCTCCCAGGTAAAGGATTAGGAAAGAAAGAGTAAGGATTTACAGATCCTATTGCTGTTAAACAGCGCCCAGGTCACAGGCTTAGGCAGACCTTTTTTCATAAGGACCATTGATCCTCCTGCACTCCAGGCTTATAAGATATCTTGGAAGTCTAATGATCCAGTCTAGATGGACCAGTGGTCCATGCCTCAGGAAAAGGTTCCGGCAGCTCTGCAGTTGGTGCAGGAACAATTAGAGCAGGGACATCTTGAGCCGTCCACATCCCCATGGAACACCCCTATATTTGTTATTAAAAAGAAAAATGGGAACTGGAGACTGTTACAGGACTTAAGGGAGGTTAATAAAACCATGCTACCCATGGGGGCTTTAGAGCATGGCCAGCCATTGCCAGTTGCTATTCCCAAAGATTTTCATAAGATTGTTATTGACATAAAATACTGCTTTTTTTTCTATCCCCCTTCATCCTGCAGATTGTAAGCAATTTGCATTTTCCATCCCAATTACTAATCATGTTGGCCCAAATCCTTGGTTTCAATGGTGAGTCTTGCCACAGGGCATGGTCAACTCACCCACCCTTTGCCAGTGCTTTGTAGCACAATCTGCGGATCCCATAAGGCTACTTTACCCCTCTGAATATATCATTCACCATATGGATGACTTGCTAGTAGCTGCAGATAAGGCTGATATGGCACAAAAAATAGCCCAGGATTTAGTCTTGGCTTTACAATACAGAGGCTTTATTATATCCCCAGAAAAAATTCAGACTTGTTACCCCTTTCTGTTTTGGGGATTTCAATTAGAACAAACTTTAGTTCGCACCTCAAAATCCATATAAAAGAACAAGTTTACGTTGCCTAAATGATTTTCAAAAACTTCTAGGTGATATTAATTGGTTATGCCCTTATTTGTGACTCACAAAAGGGGATTTAAAACCATTATTTAATATATTACAAGGAAGTCCTGACCCTAGTTCTCCTAGGAGCCTTACATTAGAGGCAGAAGCCACACTTATAAAGGTAGAAAAAGCTATCTCCCAGCAAGGCTCAGGGTATTTTGATCCTGAAAAAAATTATTTATTTATTGACATTTGCCACTAATTGTATGCCTTCAGGCCTCCTGTGGCAAGAGGAGCAGCCACTTCTTTGGATACATGTGCCTGCTACTTCATCCAAGGTTTTGCCCTCCTATCCCTTTTTGGTGAATCAGATTCTGTTCTCAGGAATCAAAACTGCAGTTCGATACTTTGGCCATGATCCAGATGTTATTGTTACCCCATATTTGGGAGATCAGATAGCCTGGCTACAACAGAGACATGATGGACGGGCCATACTACTTGCTGGGTTTCAGGGAAAGTTTGATACCCACATGCCAGGAAACAGACTTACTCAATTCCTTAATATCACACCTTTCACATTTTTAAAGAATACATGCTTGTAGCCCATTCCAAATGCCTTAATTGTTTTTATAGATGGCTCAAAAAATAGAAGAGCCTCATATGTTATTAATGATAAGGCCTATGCTGTTGATACCCCATACAAGTCTGCCCAAATGGTGGAATTATATGCAGCCTTCATTGTATTTCAATTGATTTATTACCAATAATTTAATTTATTTTCTGATAGCCAGTATGTTGTCAGGGCCCCTCAGGTCCTTGAGATGGTTCCTACCATTCAGCCTTTGACAGCCACTTTTCAATTATTTTTCAAAATTCAAAAGTTAATCAGGGACCACTCACATTCATTTTTTATAGGTCACATTTGAGCACATTCTGGGTTGCCAGAACCTCTAACACAAGGAAATGATTTGGCAGATAGGAATGCTTGTTTAATTGCCTTAAACTCCCCACAGGATCCTGTACAGGCAGCACAAGCTGCTCATTTGCTTCATCACCTCGATGCCTCAACTTTGTGTCTCAAATTTGGCATAACAAGAGAACAGGCTAGACAGATTGTCAAAAGTTACAAAAATTGTGTAACATTCTTACCTGAACCCCATCTGGGAGTCAATCCTAGGGTCCTAATCCCAGGAGAGCTATGGCAGATGGATGTTACTCATATCCCTTCCTTTGGTAAACTTAAATATATTCATGTTACTATTGATACTTATAGTGGCTTCCTGTATGCATCTGCTCAGATAGGGGAAGCAACTAAACAGGTTATTGCTCATTTATTTCTTCCATTTTCTGCAATCGGACAGCCTAAAATACTTAAGACTGACAATGGGCCTGGCTATATTCGCCAGAAATTTAAACAATTCTGTGCCCAGTTAAATATAAAACATTGTACTGGTATTCCCTATAATCCACATGGCCAGGGCATTGTTGAACGTGCCAATCAGACTCTTAAGCATACCATTTCAATTAATGGCCCAAGAGACCGTTTATCCCATAAAAGGCAATGCTAAGACAATCTTGGCCCACGCTCTCTTTGTGCTTAATTTCCTGACTTTAGACAATCAGGGGCAGTCCACTGCAGACAGATTGTGGCACCTTTCTACCCAATCTACTTATGCACAAGCCCTATGGAAGGACCCCCTGTTGGGAGTCTGGGCTGTCCCAGACCCTGTGATTATTTATGGCAAGGGTCATGAATGTATCTATGATGCCAAGGCACAGAATGCCAGATGGCTCCCAGAGCATCTAATAAAATTATATAATCTAACCAGGGAAAACAAACCCTGAGAAAATTTCTCCATGTGTCTTCTCTTTCAGATGCTGGTAACAACGTGGAAACCACTCTGGCTCCTTTCTATTTGGATACATATTTGAGGAATGACACCCCTGTACAAACTTTTCAATTTTACATGGCAGATTTCTAATGGGGCAGGAGAAGTTGTTAATTCATCTTCAGTTATGAGTTCTGAGGCACCCTTTGATCCCATTATGTTGATCTCTGCCAACTTGCCCTGGGAGGGCACCCCTACTGGAACACCCCTGATTATTTTGAGATAAAAAGATCACGTGAACTCTGGGCCTTTACTACAGGCCCTGGTTGTGCAAAGTGAAAGGAGAGGCAGAGGCTAAAAAAATCAAATTTCAGGGATATATGTTTGCCCTGGGCCCATTCACAGAGACCACACTTTAAACTAGCACTGCGGGTATGCTGATGACTATTACTGTGCTTCATGGGGCTGTGAAACTACTGGAGATACATACTGTAAACCCTCTTCCAGATGAGATTACATAACTGTAAAAAGACAATCTCCCAAGCTGGGATTGCTCCAAAAGAGAATGGTGTAACCACCTAATAATTACTTTTACATCAGCAGGGAAGAGTATTTCTTGAGAAACTTCCCATGCCTTTGAATGGGGGCTGTGCCTATATCAAGAAGGGGTGGACTTTGGTCTTCTTTTTAAAATACATCTTCTTAGCCGGGCGGTGGTGGCACACACCTTGAATCCGAGCACTCGGGAGGCTGGGGCAGGTGGATCTTTGTGAGTTCGAGGCCAGTCTGGTCTACAAGAGCTAGTTCCAGGACAGGCTCCAAAGCTACAGAGAAACCCTGTCTTGCAAAAACCAAAAAAAAAAAAAAAATACGTCTTCTTAAAGAAGTTCCTCACCCAAAACCCATGTCCATAGGCCCTAACCAATTTATTGCAATTGGGTGGGCCCAAGCCTTCTGTTCTGTCTCCTGCATTAGCTGTAACACCTACTGTTTACAGACCTACATTACCACAGGGTGCTCCATCCTTTGCAGAATCCATTTTATCCATGATTAATGCCTCTATCACTGCCTTACATGCTTCCAACAACTCCATATACGAGGAATGCTGGGTATGTTTTTCCCCAAGGCCTCATTTCTATGAAGGTCTAGCTATCTTTGGTCCTCTTAACTTCACTAATGAAACTGAAAGACTCAGATGGCACCCAGTTCATGGTGAGGGCCTCACAATGGAACAGGTCTCAGGAATAGGCCTGTGTCTCAGAAGGCCTGCCTTAAAATTTCCCCAACCATTGCTAAAGATTTGCAATCAGACAATTATTGTTAACACTTCTTATTTGTACATTTCTGCACCTGAAGGACATTATTTTGCCTGTGCTTTAAGGCTCACTACATATATAATCACTATCAATTTTGGACACCATAAAGATTTTTGCATGCTTGTAAAATTGATACTTTGGCTGACTATACATGAGCCAGAGGACCTCCTCCATTTTTGGGAATGAGGTGCTGCCTTGCCCCGATATAAGAGACAGCCTGTTTCAGCTATCACTTTGGCTGTTATCATGGGACTGGAAGCCACAGGGGCAGGGACAGGAATCGCCTCCCTGATCACCTCTCAACAGCAATATGCCCAACTTAGCCTGGCAATGGATAGAGACATCCAGGAATTACAAGAAGGCCTGGAGAGTCTGAAAGATTCATTAGTTTCTTTGTCAGAGGTAGTTTTACAGAATAGATGAGGTCTTGACATGGCTTTTCTTAAAGATGGGAGACTTTGTGCTGCTCTTAAAGTAGAATGCTGTTTTTATTCAGATAAAACGGGACTGGTACAGGATAGCATACAAAAGGTTAAAAATAGCCTGGAGGAAATAAAAAGAAATAGAGAAAAACAGGAATCCTGGTATCAGAATTGGTTTTCTACTTCCCCTTGGTTATCCACACTATTGCCTAGTTTGTTGGGCCTTTTTATAGGGATATTATTGCTTTTATCTTTTGGCCCATGGGCCTTTGCAAAACTAACCAGATTTGTTAAGACTCAGGTGGATACAATGATGAAAAATTCTGTCACTGTCCATTACCATCACCTGAACATCCATGATTCCAGAGAGAACCTCAAGACTCTGGATTCAGAACATGCACTTACCTTCTCTAACCTTATTAACCCTCCCTCCTCAACCCTGAAATCCTTGGGACAGGATCTTTGGTAGAAAAAAATAAATTGAAACATGTTGCATGACCCTACGGCCCTTCCTCTTAACCCCAGAAGCTCCTCAGCCTTTTCATTTATGATTCATGCAGAGACCCAACGACGGGAATACTGTGAAGCCCTCCCCTGAACAACACATCATACAGAGGCCATACAGGCCGGCTCAACATGACATGATGTCAGAGGACAAGGATTGCCCTCTACATAGCCTAAGACAGGGATCCTGCGATTATATACCTGCTTACTTGGTCTTGCTGAGGAGTTAAAAAAGGGGGGGGGGCATATGTTAGGGGCCATTTCAGGCCTCTTCTTTCTCAGGGCCTTGAAGTATAACCGTGAGACATAACTCAAAGTTAATTAAAACATTGAGTGCTAATCTTAGAGACTCAAGGACCAAAAAGCACCATAGAGTGCCTCCCTTTTTCTGTAGCTTATGGATAATGTTCTAACCACTGACCTTGCAAAGCTGTGGAAGCTGCTGAAACCCTTCTTCCCTTCCCCCTTCCTCTGCCCAAGTGCAGCTGAACAACTACTTAAGATGGAAAGCTGCTTCAATAAACTGAGACCTTGACAATTATACTCGTTCTTGTCTCCCCCATGTTTTTCAGATTGCACCTCTTCAGGACCCTGAATAGCTGACCCTCTGGAGGGGTACACCTGGGCCTTAAAAGATCAGATCAGCACCCATGGATGAATGAATTTTGAATACCATGAATGTTGAAACACTTGACTATGGTACTGAATAATAGGTAGAAGAAGCAATATCCAATGGCGGGAATGACATCAGAATACCAGATGTTTTAATTGTGGTAGAATGGGACATCTGAAAAAAGATTGTAGACAATGGATTTCTAGGAATAATGCCTCCTCTGGGATGGCAAAATTAGGAGGACTCAGCCTCCAGGTATATGTAGGAGGTGGGGCAAAGGTTGACATTGGACCAATGAATGTAGGTCAATGACAGATAGACAAAGCAATACAAAACCATTGGGAAATGCAGGTCCCCATGACCAATGTGACCCAGTCATTCCCAGTTACTGTGGAGAAAATGTCTTGATTGGAAAATTAAAAAATCCAGTGCCTGCTCTAAAAAGCAATGTTGGTCTGCAAATGTGGAGGATGAGTAAAAACTCCAGTAGGACAGAGGAAACATATATTTTGCCAGACTTCTATAAATGATCAAAAATCAAAGCTGAGAGTTTGTATAAAAGGCATTTTTACTGGAAGTTTATTAGATACAGGCATGGATGTAAGTATCATTTCTCCATAATCTTGACATCCAAATTGGCCTTTTCAAGAGGTAGATATTTAGTTCCTGGGAATTGGAACCCTATCTCAGGTGAAGCAAAGCACGAGATGGGTTGAATATATAGGGACATAAGGGCAAATAGGAAGACTAAGACCATATATAGCCAATATTGCAGCGAATTTGTGGGGTTATTACCTATTGCAGTAATGGAATACCCAAATTAACATTCCTCTAGCTCTCAAAGCATGTTTTTGAGAACAATATTAGAAAATATTACAGAAGACAGACACTAGCCGTTCAGGCTGAGACGGTGGGACAGAACTAACAGGAGATCACCAACTCCAGTTGGAATGGTACTGATGGAACATGAGACCAAACGGACTCTCTGAATGTGGATGATGGTGGAGGCTGACTGAGAAGCCAAGAACAATAGCCCTGAGCTTTGATTCTTCTGCATGGATAGGCTCTGTGGGAGCCTTCTCAGCTTGGTTGATCACCTTCCTGGACCTGGGGGGAGTTGGGAGGACCTTGGTCTTAACATAGAGTAGGGAAACCCAATGGCTCCTTGGCCTGGAGAGGGAGGGAGGGGGTATGGGTGGAGGGGAGGGGAAGGAATGGGGAGGAGGAGGGGAGGAGATGGAAATTTTTAAATATAAAAAATAAACCATAAAAAGAATACAAGCAATTGATAAACCTTCAGAGGCACCAACAGCCCTACATTTAAAATGGTTAACTGAGAAACCAATGCTTAAGCAATGGCCTCTAGCTGAGGAGAAGGTGGGGCTTTAGAACAGCTGGTACAAAAGCAACTAGATGCTCGACATATAGAAGAATCTACCAGCCCTTGGAATTCTCCTGCATTTGTTGTTAAAAAGAAACCTGTAAAATGGACAATGGTTACAGATATAAGTGATATCAACAAGGTTATTCAACCTATGAGCCCTCCACAATCTGGAATTCTGCTGCCTTCTCTGTTACCAAAAGGATGGCCTCTCATAGTTATTGATTTAAAGTATTGTTTCTTCACTATACTTTTTCAAGAAAAGTATAGAGAAAAGTTTGCCTTCATAGTTCCTACTTGTAATAATTCTCAGCCTACTAGAAGACATCAATGGACTGTCATTCCACAGGGAATGCTCAAAATCCCCACCCTGTGCCAATATTTTGTCAGCCAGCCATTGGAAATAATACTTAAGCAATTTCCTAGGTCTATAATCTACCATTATATTGATGATATTTTATTATATGATTCAAATACAGGTACTTTAGAAAGGATGTTTCAAGAAGAAAAGGAAGTCTTGCCTAAATGGTGATTACAAATTGCTCCTGAAAAGATTCAAAGAGGAGATTCTGTTAATTACCTATATTTCAGAATAGCCTTACAGAAAATTAGAACACAAAAGGCACACATTAGGAGAGACTGGTTAAGGACTTTAATAACTTTCAAAGATTATTGGGAGACATTTCCAGTCTACAATCAGCTGTTGGGATAACACCTGATCTTATAATTCAATTAAACAATACCTTAGATGGTGATAAAGACATGAATAGTCCCAGAAATTAATAGGTGAAGCAGAAAAGGAATTGGTGATTGTTGAAGTGAAATTACAGGACGCACATGTGGATAGGGTCAATTCAAATGATAATTGTATTCTAGTCATATTGCCTTCCAGAATTTCTCTTATAGGAATTTTAATGCAGATGGCTGATAATATCTTAGAATGGATCTTTTTACCCTTATAAACCAAGTAAAAAAATTAAAAACTTTTATGGAAAAAGTCTCTGAATTGATCATAAAAGGTAAATTGAGAATCTGTCAATTAGCAGGTATAGACCCAGCAGAAATTACAGTGCCTTTTACTGCTAATGAAATAAAAAGTTTATGTGAAGACAATGAACCCTGGCAATGGGCTTGTGCTATTTTTTTGGGGGGGGGGAGAAATTAATAGCAATTATCCCAAAAGTGATAAACTTAACCTTAGAAAGAGAATTTATTGATTCATCCACAAACTATACATGATGCACCAATAATTGGACCCCGTACATTTTACACTTATGCAAATAAAACAGGGAAGGCAGGTTACAAAACATATGAATTAAGTAAAATGGAACAAAGGACTTATAACTCTGTCCTGAAGGTAGAAATATATGCTATTCTTGTGGTACTAAGGGATATGACGGAACCTCTCAATATAGTTACTGATTCACAATATACAGAAAGATTAGTGTTACATATTGAAACTGCTGAATTTATACCAGATGATACAGAATTGACTTCATTGTTCATCCAGGTGAAGACATAATCAGGAATAGGCTTTGTCCTATATACATAATACACATCTGATCCCAAATGGGTCTGGCGGGTCCTTTACCACAAGATAACACAGAAATTCGTCAATTATTGATTGGAACTGTCTTGCAGGCCTCTGAATTTCATGAAAAAATCATGTCAATAGCAAAGTTTTAAAGAAACAGTTTTCTATTACATGGTAACAAGCTAAGGAGATTATAGAGAGGTGTCCTACTTACTTTTTCTATAATCAAACATTATTGTCAGCAGGGAGTAACTTTAAGGGTTCTCAAAGGAATAAAATATAGCAGACAGATGTGCTCCACTTTATGGAATTTGGTAAATTAAAATATGTACACCACACCATAGACACATATTCAGGTTTTCAATGGGTAACTGCCTTGAGCTCAGAATAGGCTGATTCAGTAATCACACATTTATTAGAAGTTATGGCCATCATGGGCATTCTTGCACAAATAAAGACAGACAATGGTCCAGAATATGTATCTAAGAAAATGAAACAGATTTTTGCTTATGTTAATACAAGCACATTATAGGTATACAGCTGTGATTGACATATGACATTTCCCTGCTCAAACATAATAAAGATTCCTTGTCAAACTCCTGACAGTTTTATGTATTTTTTTAAATTTTATTCAGTTTTATTTACTTTTTGCATATTTTGAAAAATTGTAGAATATATTCTGATTACTAAATCTCTCCCCAATGTCACACCATCTTCTTCTCTCTGTAGAATGAAAACAGACAAAAAATTAAAGTAAAAAGCATTAATAATATGTAAGAAAGTGAAACAGGCACTTACATACATATGACCCATAACATCACTCAACTATGAAACTATCATTTATAGGTAAAAGATGAGTAAGACTAAAGAAATAATTCACAGTGTGAAACCAGAGAAAATATCTATAAAATATTGCATGTATTCTTTGTTAGCCATCTACTGCTGGAGATGTTTGCAGTTAATACACTCAATAATATTACAATAGAGAAAACAAATATTTCCTTTGCAAGGAAGTATCAAGTATAGAACTTATTGGTTAAGGGATGAAAGCCTCTGTTTATGTTCTTCTCTGAACATTGGGACCCCACTAGGATATACTCTGTGCAGACTCACCATACTTTCCAGTCTCTGTGACTTCATATGTCCTCATCAGTCCTCCAGGATCTAGAAGACATTCTTTTCTTAGAGTTATAACCACTTCCAGCTCTTAACATTTATTCACATTGTAAATTCTTTCTCAGAAATAATGTCTAACAATTGAGCTACTTCAGGCAAATAGGAACATTGGCAATACTCTATACCTATGCTGCCCCTTTGATCATTAAATTATAGAGAGCTGTCTTATGCCCAATACAGTGGTGTTCAATTAATAACTTATACCTTGTGGGATTAGAACATATTTATTGGTGATCAGAACAGTTCACCCATGCACATATGTGAGTTCAAGTACTGATTAGTTTATTAGAAACCAATCGTGAACTGAACAGGAAATTCTACCTGATGGTCAATTTTCCTAATGCAGGAAAATCATATACTGCCTGAATGAATAGAAAAGACATCAATGATTTTACAGAGAAGTAGACTAAAATCTCATTCATGAGCTGTCTAACTCATATTTCTGGAAGCACATATCTCTTATATCCATAGAACATGATCAGAAAATCACAGGAATAATGCTAATAACTAAAGGACAAGTTAATTTAAATCACACTAGTTTTCATACCATTTTCTTAAAAATATTATTTTTTATTTCAATGGTGTATCAGCAGATCTATAAAACCACACCAAAATATGAACACAAATTCCTTCCTTCAACACATACAAAATCTCAGGTGTGAAACTAGGCACCTAGGAAATATTCAGTATTTTCTGTCATTTTGTTATGAAAATAACATAATTTACATTTCTCTTATTTTGTAGTCGACTTTCCTTTATTTTTATTTTCTTTCTTTGTGATATCAGGCCACATACATTCTCTATCCTTTATATTTATATGTTGGGATATGTTTCAGGATCCTCATTTTAGTATTTTTTCTTATAACATAAATTGTGTTTCTCTTAAACCAACACTTAACAGCTCCATTTCAAAACAAATTCATTGTTGAAATTCTGTCTCCTGTGATTTCCTGATCTCCTTTAATTTTATCTATATTTTAGTATGTCCTTGACCTTAATTACTCAAACCCAATAACCAAATTTTAGTCTCTTGGTTTATATAAATTAAACACACAAACATAATATTAACATTTTGCAATTATATACAAGGGAGAACATGTAGCATTTGTCTTTATTGACCAGGTTGACTTCACTCAGCATATTTTTCCAGTACAATCCACTTATTTATATATTATTTAGTTCATATTTTACTACAGCTTATTTTTCCAATGTTTATACAACCGACATTTCTATTATATATTTCCCCTGTGTTGGAAATATGTGTTTATTCCATCTTCCAGCCCCTATGAATAGAACACCAATAAACATGGACACATAAGTCACTATTTAATAAGATATAGAGTCATTGAACACATGCTTTGGAAGGATATGACTGGGACACAGCATAGTTTTATTGATTATTATTTTTTTTTTTTTGGTTTTTCGAGACAGGGTTTCTCTGTAGCTTTGGAGCCTGTCCTGGAACTAGTTCTTGTAGACCAGGCTGGTCTCGAACTCACAGAGATCCGCCTGCTTCTGCCTCCCAAGTGCTGGGATTAAAGGCGTGCACCACCGCCGCCCGGCTTATTGATTAATTTTTGTGAAAATCTATACTCTGACTTCCTGTGTAACTACATTAATTTATTTTTACCTCAACCTGTAAACAATCTTTCTCCAGTTCATGCCTGCATTTGCTATACTTCATTTTCTTGCTTATAATCATTCTAAGGTAAAAAAAAATAGATTAATTTTCTGAGAAACTGCAACACTTATTTGCAAGGATGTGGTTCAAGGTTGCATTCCCACCAGCAATGGATGATTGTTTCCTTTACTCTACATCCTCTCCAGCATAATTTCTCATTGGTGATTTTAATCTTAGACATTCTGACAGGTGTAAGTTGGTATCTCAAAGTTGTTTTGATTTGTATTTCCCTGATGGAGGAGTGTCTATGTGTTACTTTCAGTGATTAATAAAGAAAGTGCCTTGGCCAGCCCTTAGGTGGGTGGAGTAGACAGAATAGGAAGAAGGAAGTGAGGTAGATGGCTCAGTCAGATTGCCATGCCTCACCTCTCTGGGGCAGATGCCATGCCTCTCCTCTCTGAGCCAGATGTGATGAAGCTCCAGTCCAAGATGGATGTACACTAGAATCTCCCTGGTAAGGCACCACTTTTTGGTGCTACACAGATTATTAGATATGGGTTAATCAAGATGTGAGTAAGAGGCTGAAACTAATGGGCCAGGCAGTGTTTAAATGAATATATTTTCTGTGTTGTGTTGTTATTTCAGGGCATAAACTAGCCAGGCAGCTGAGAGCCAGGCATCAGGATGAAAAGCAGGCCTGCTCGCATCCACACTACAGAATGGAGCCCAACGTGGATAACTGAATCCACAGAAAACTTGAGAAAGCTTGGAAAAGAATAGAGTAAAGCATGGTTTTTTTTTTTTTTTTTTTTTTTTGGTGGCAGCAATTTCTCTGGTCTGCTCTGCTTGCTAGAGGCTAGCAAGCGTTCTCATCTAAGAGAGGCTACCTGACTCAGCATTAGCTGCAAAACCCTGCAGCTCTTTTAAGAGGTCCTGCCACAAAACACTCAAATGGTGTCAATGAAAAGCTGAACGCATGTTTTTCAGTTTTCAACCATAGCAGGAAAAAAGCTGTGCCATTTTAAAATGCTGGTTTTCTGGGTCATCCTGGCAGGACAAACTGACTCTTTCAGGCAGGCAGTCCAACTGATTGTGGTCTGTGAACGGAATGCTGCAGCTTGCTTGCTGGCAGAGACCTTGGAATGCTGTAGAGTTGTAGCAATAAAAATGGCTACAGCCGGTACCTCCATGAGGCTGGAAAGCTAAGGAAAGGGCTGGATCCAGCCGTCAAAGCCACAGATTTAATCCTCTCCTTAAAGACTCATGTGGTCAGAAAAAGAGAGATATACAGTAAAGAGAGTTTCAAATAAAAAAGTCTCTAAATGATTTACAGTGTGTTAAAAATATATGCAGGCTAAAGGTTAAAGGTCTTAAAAGAAAAAAAAACAAAGAACAAAGAGAGAGAGAAGTTGGATGTGGTGGTACACACCTTTAATCCCAATGCCTGGGAGGCAGAGACATACAGATCTCTGTGAGTTCAAGGTGTTTTAGCACACACATTTAATCCCAGCACTGGGGAGGCAGAGACAGATGGATCTCTGAGAGTTCAAGGACATCCTGGTCTACAGAGTTATTCCAGGTCAAAGATATACAGAGAACCTGTCACAAAAAAATAAAAGTAAAAATAAATGAAATAGAGGTAAAAATAAAGCCACACAAAGAAAAAAATACACATAGAATCTTGATACTGTATGCTATTATGCTCCCTTTGAATTGTTTGAATGCTGAGGAAGGAGCAACAGCTGCTAAATATTTGTTTATAAATGCTGCTAAACTATTCCAGAATAGATATTTTGAAAATACCTTGACTTTAAAATTTGGAACTAAGGGCATGATGCTTTGGAAAGGAGTTTTTTTTGTTTTCACAGAAAATGAGACCCTATGGATTGCTTCTAACCCAATATGGTATGATAGACCATGCCCTCCTGAAAGATTGCTGTGAACACCTTCAGAAAATTACTTCACCCAACTGATGACTGAGATGAACCTGGCACACAGGTTACACCATGAAAGATCTGATTAACAGCGTCCCCATTCATCAGGAAGCAGTTTGGAGACAAATAACTGCACCCATGTTCCCAAATATTGTTTATAGATGTTCTTTTATATTTAAAGGGGGATATGATATAGATATGAATAAGGTACTGTGATTGTGTAGTTCATTTAAAAATGTAATGTATAATTAGGAAATATAGGTTGTTAATGGATAATCATCAATAATAGTCAAGCTTATAGTCATGTTAGATTTTCTAGATATATAGAGATATATTGGTGATCTCCCATTAGTTCTGTCCCACCGTCTCCATGAGTGAACGCACCCCTCTCGTTCCTGACTTTCTCCCTCATGTTCTTGCTCCTTCTGCTCCTCATCGGGACCTTGGGAGCTCAGTCCAGTGCTCCAATGTGGGGCTCAGTCACCTTCCCCATCTGTCGCCAGCTGGAGGTTCCCTCACGGTCCTGACTTTCTTTCTCATGTTCTCTCTCCTTCTGCTCCTCATCAGGACCTTGGGAGCTCAGTCCGGTGCTCCAAGGTGGGGCTCTGTCATTTTCTTCATCTATCGTCAGGTGGAGGTTCTTCTTATTATCTTCTCAAGGATCCCAAACTTATAGGCTCGATGTCCTTTAATCATGGCTAGAAACCGAATATGAGTGAGTACATCCCATGTTCATCTTTATGGGTCTGGGTTACCTCACTCAGAATAGTGTTTTCTATTTCCATCCATTTGCCTGCAAAATTCAAGATGTCATTGTTTTTTACCGCTGAGTAGTATTCTAGCCTGTATATATTCCACAGTTTCTTCATCCATTCTTCCACTGAAGGGCATCTAGGCTGTCTCCAGGATCTGGCTATTACAAATAATGCTGCTATGAACATAGATGAGCATATGCTTTTGTTGTATGATTGGGCATCTCTTGGGTAGATTCCCAATAGTGGAATTGCTGGGTCCTGGGGTAGGTTGATCCCGAATTTCCTGAGAAACCGCCACACTGCTTTCCAAAGTGGTTGCACAAGTTTGCATTCCCACCAGCAATGGATGAGTGTGCCCCTTACCCCACAACCTCTCCAGCAAAGGTTATTATTGGTGTTTTGGATTTTAGCCAATCTGACAGGTGTAAGATGATATCTCAAAGTTGTTTTGATTTGCATTTCCCTGATAGCTAGGGAGGTTGAGCATGACCTTAAGTGTCTTTTGGCCATTCGAACTTCTTCTGTTGAGAATTCTCTGTTCAGTTCAGCGCCCCATTTTTTAATTGGGTTAATTGGCATTTTACCGTCTAGTCTCTTGAGTTCCTTATATATTTTAGAGATCAGACCTTTGTCAGTTGCAGGGTTGGTGAAGATCTTTTCCCAGTCAGTAGGCTGCCTTTGTGTCTTAGTGACAATGTCCTTTGCTTTACAGAAGCTGCTCAACTTCAGGAGGTCCCATTTATTCAATGTTGCCCTTAAAGTCTGTGCAGCTGGGGTTATGCATAGGAAACGGTTCCCTGTGCCCATTTGTTGTAGAGTACTTCCCACTTTCTCCTCTATCAATCTCAATGTGTTCAAATTAATATTGAGGTCTTTAATCCATTTGGACTTGAGTTTTGTGCATGGTGATAGATATGGATCTACTTTCATTCTTCTACAGGTTGACATCCAGTTATGCCAGCACCATTTGTTGAAGATGCCCTCTTTTTTCCATTGTGTACTTTTGGCTCCTTTATCAAAAATCAGGTGTTCATAGGTTTGTGGTTTAAGATCCGGGTCTTCTATACGATTCCATTGGTCAACTTCTCTGTTCTTATGCCAATACCAAGCCGTTTTCAATACTGTAGCTCTGTAATAGAGTTTGAAGTCAGGGATGGTAATGCCTCCAGAAGTACCTTTATTGTATAAGATTTTTTGGCTATCCTGGGTTTCTTGTTTTTCCATATAAAGTTGATTATTGTCCTCTCAATCTCTGTGAAGAATTTTAATGGGACCTTGATTGGGATTGCATTGAATCTATAGATTGCTTTTGGTAGAATTGCCATTTTTACTATGTTGATCCTCCCAATCCACGAGCAGGGGAGATCCTTCCATTTTCTGGTATCCTCTTCAATTTCTTTCTTCAAAGACTTAAAGTTCTTGTCAAATAAATCCTTCACTTCCTTGGTTAGCGATACTCCCAGATATCTTATGCTATTTGTGGCTATTGTGAAAGGTGATACTTCTCTGATTTCCCTCTCTGCTTCCTTATCCTTTGTGTATAGGAGGGCGACTGATTTTTAAAGTCAGGAACGAGAGGGGTGCGTTCACTCATGGAGACGGTGGGACAGAACTAATGGGAGATCACCAACTCCAGTTGGAATGGGACTGATGGATCATGCGACCAAACCCGTCTCTCTGAGTGTGGCCAACAGCGGGGGCTGACTGAGAAGCAAAGGACAATGGCTCTGGGCTCTGATTGTTCTTCATGGACGGGCTCTGTGGGAGCCTTCTCAGCTTGGTCGATCACCTTCCTGGACCTGGGGGGAGTTGGGAGGACCTTGGTCTTAGCATAGAGTGGGGAACCCTGATGGCTCCTTGGCCTTGAGAGGGAGGGAGGGGAGGTATGGGTGGAGGGGAGGGGAGGGAAGGGGGAGAAAGAGGGGAGAGAAAGGGGAGAAGGAGGGGAGGGAGGGGGGAGGAGGAGGGAAGGAGATGGAAATAAAAAAAAAAAGATATATTTCAGTTAGATAGACATTCTTCATATCTTTCAAAGACTGCAAAATATGGTATTTAATGTTTTAATAACTTAGGGCTTTTCATGACAATAAGACACATCTGCTCCTGGCAGCACCACTCTACTTCAAGAAGATGATGGACATTGAAGAGTCTCCTTATGGAGTTTGATAGCAATTTGTGCAAGAAACTGCTCTTGCCTGGACTGTTGCAGAAACTGGACACAAAGAACCCACAGAGAGAGGACTTCTGAACTTGCCTAAAGGTGAGATGGTTCTTTGGGATTCCTGACTCATGAAAGAGTCTGCGAGACATTCTGCAGGACACAGCAGATAGTGACTGAACTGCCTTTGAAATTTCCTGCTTCATGTAAAAGTCTGCTGGATAGTATGGGCTTTTAGGCCAAAGATGGATGCCCCAATGGTGCAGAAGAACTTTGGGTGACTGTCCAGGCAGTGAGATGTCTCTGTGATTTCTAGAGTTTTGTAAGTTGCTTACATCTCATTTACTTAGGTAATAATATATCCTTCTGGAGTCTTTGATGAAGTTGAAGAATAGATAGATAGTTATAGTTGTTTTCCTTTGTTATGATAAAAGATAAAATATATATATATATATAAATATTGTAACTCATTCTTACTTGATAACTGTTTTGTTATATGTAATTTTGCTATGTTAAAGTTAAAGCCTTCTTTTTGTTTAAACAGAAAAAGGGGAAATGATGTGGGAGAGTCTTCTGTTTGTGTTGATTTCATTCGTTAATAAAGAAACTGCCTTGGCCAGCCCTTAAGTGGATGGAGTAGACAGAACAGGAAGAAGGAAGTGAGGTAGATGGCTCAGTCAGATTGCCATGCCTCACCTCTCTGGGGCAGATGCCATGCCTCTCCTCTGTGAGCCAGATGTGATGAAGCTCCAGCCCAAGATGAACGTATGCTATAATCTTCCTGGTAAGGCACCACTTTGTGGTGCTACACAGATTATTAGATATAGGTTAATCAAGATGTGAGTAAGACTGAAACTAATGGGCCAGGCAGTGTTTGAATGAATATATTTTGTGTGTTGTGTTGTTATTTCAGGGCATAAACTAGCCAGGCGGCAGAGAGCCAGGCGGTGGGATGAAAAGCGGGCCTGCTCGCCTGCACACTACATTTCCCTGATTACTAAGGATGTTTTGAACATTTCTTTATGTATCTTCTGGCCTTTTGAGATTCTTCTGTTGAGAATTCTCTGTTTAGTTCAGTACACCATTTTTTAAATAGGTTATTTAGAATTTTAATGTCCAATTCAGTTCTTTATATATTTTGGAGTTAAGTCCTTTGTGTGATGTTGTGTTGGTAAAGATATTTTCCCATTCACTAGGCTGCCTTTTTGTTTTATTGACCATGTCCTTTGCTTTACAGAAGCATCTCAATTTCAGGAGGTCCCATTTATTTATTGTTGCTATCAGTGTCTGTTTTATTGGTGTTATATTTAAGAAGTTCAGTTATATTCATGCAGAATTAATTATTAACAGCAAAATCTGGAAACAGCCTAGATGCCCCTCAATCAAAGAATGGATAAATAAAATGTGACATATTTCACATTACTCAGTGGTAAATACAATGACATCTTAAATTTTGCATGCAAATGGATGGAATCAGACAAAACTCTTCTGAGTGAGGTAATCTAGAACCCAAAAACTGAATGTTGTATGTACTCACTCATAAGTGGATACTAGCTATAAACAAAGGACATTGAGCCTATAGTTTATGACCCTAGAGAAGCTAAGTAATAAGGTGAACCCATATATATATATATATATATATATATATATATATATATATATATATTTCCACCTTGAAGTTTGAAACAGAGATTGCCTGACAAAATTGGGAGCATGGGTTTGGGAGAAGAAGGAAAGAGGAGGGGTTAAGGGGAATGTTGATAAGAATTTGAGGAAATAGGATAGTTGAGATAGAGGAAGGACAGACATAGGAGCAAGGAGAAGGATGTCTTGATTGAGGGTGTAATTGTGGGGTTAGCACAAACCTGGTTTAGAGAAATTCCCATGAGTCTAAAAGAATGACCCTGGCTAAAACCCTAAGGAATAGAGGAGAAGGGGCTTGATATTCACTTGTCCTATATTCAGACTGATGAATATCTTAAATATCACCATAGAACCTTTATTCAGCAACTGACTGAAACAGAGGCAGAGACATACATTGGAGCACTGGACTGTGTTCCCAAAGTCCAGTTGAAGAGTGGAAGGAAGGAAGATATGACCAAAGAGGTCAATACCATGATTGGTTCACCCACTGAAACAGTCGACCTGAGCTAATGGGAGCTCACCAACTCCAGGTAGACTCAGAAGAAAAGAACATATTACCAAACTAGTTCCTCTGGATGTGATTGTCAGTTGCATAGCTGGAGAAGACTGAGAGGCCACTGGCAGTGGCACCAGGATTTATCCCTAGTACATGTATGTACTTCTTTTTTGTGATCCTATTCTCTTTGGATGATTACCTTGCTCAGCCCAGATATATAGAGAGGGCCTTGGAACTTCTCTAAAGCAATGTGCTTTAACCTCTTTGAAGATTAGATGGGGGTGGGGTGGGAGATTATGTGAAGGGAATAGGAGTTGTAGACTTTAGTTGTAGAGCATAGAGAAATCCATGTTGAATTTAACAAGAAATTCTCCCTGATGGTTAAATTCTTTATTGCAGAAAGGTGCTATGGAGCCTGACGGTATAAAAAAGACATCAAAAATCTTAACAGTAGCAGACCACATGGTCTGCAATATCAACCTTCAGATAATATATATCCAAGTGCCTAGTAGTTATAGAACAGCATACTATTTTCTACGTGGATTTGTGGTAAAATTCATGGGGAAGTATTCATCTTTGTTAAACATCAAAAATTACCCATGGCTGGGGATGACATCCTACCTAGTCAATTCTAGTTGTATCACTAATGTTCATGTTGTCAAACTGTCATATAAATACGTATGTCTATTCCCAATATGTTAATGCTGCTCTTAGCCTTGATATCAGAAGTTTCTTTACAATGTGTGTAATGATTAATGCATATATCCCTGAGTGTTCAAAGTTCTGTATAGTTTCCAGCACAAGACCTGAAAAAATCCAGCCCACCACCAAGACAGACTGAGAGCCTGTGAAATAGCTGAACAGGTAATTGTGTCTACTGGTCTTGGCAATATAATTTTGATTGCTTGCAGCCACATGGTAAATAAGAAAATTTTATTTCTTTAACTTGGTCCTTGTGTGTGATGCTCTCACTATTGAATAAAGTACAACAGTATTTATATTATTATAACATGATGGAAAAGGTCTCCTAAGAACCCATACAAAGATGAGAGTCTTTTTGCTTTGCATGATTAATGAGGAAATTATTATCACTTTTCTTTGTGATATATCTATATGTTTTCTATGTGCTAGTGAATGACTATACTTGTATATGTACATGTAACACTGATTGGAGTTACTAAGTTAATGAAGCAAAAGAGGTTAAGATTTTGGAAAGATATTTATGTTGTTACTACCTCTGAAACATCACCAAATACACCAAAAAAGATAGATACTTGTAGTAGTATCAAAGAGTTCCACAATAGATTGGAACGGAGTATAACAAAGGTTTAATTCTTTGGGGCTGAACTCTGAGTAAGGATAGAGATGCACAGTCCTCTGAATATGCTGAGAACTGAAACCAAATCAAGAAAATGGGGAGCTGCACATGCTTTTTATCTGCACTTATAGTACATGAGACCAAGCCCAAAATGGGCTGGTATCTTAAAGGCTATTGGCTGTTGGAGTTCCCACAACTTTTGGAGGAGTCTGCTGGTTTTTCCTTGCCAACCAGAACCAAAATAGTGATACAGATACTGTATTAATTAAAATAGTGATTGTGCCATTAGCTCTAGCTTCTTATTGGCTAAATATTACATTTTAATTTAACCCATTTCTATTAATCTGTATATCAACATGAGGTCATGGTTTACCAGCAAAATTTTGGCATGTCTTACCCTAGAGTGTTTCCATGGCATCTTCCTCTAACTCAGCCTTCTTTTTCCCAACACTCCATTTAGTTTACTCAGCCTACTTCTCTTCCCCTACAGCTCTGAAATAGGTCCAAGGCAGTTTCTTTATTAATCAATGAAAGCAACATATAAACAGAAGAACCTCCTGAACCACACAAAAATATACAGAGTGTTAATGGGAACCTGTACAAATGAAAGTTCTAAAATATATTAATCAAGCAATAGTAACTTTTTTCTTTTTTTTCTTTTTTTCATTAAATGAGACAATTTTTTATTAATTTTATTTTTTAAACAGTCTTTATTTTATATACCAATACCAGTTCTCTCACCCTCCCCTCTTCCCATACCCCCAAATTCTCCCCTCCACCCGCATCCATTCTACTCCCCAATCCATTCCTCAGAGAAAGTGAGGCCTCCCATGGGGAATCAACAAAATCTATCTCTTCACCTGAGGCATGACCAAGGCCCTTTCCCTGTTTCTAGGCTGAGCAAGTTATCCCTTCATATGTAATGGACTCCAAAAAGCCAGTCCATGATAAAAGGACAATTTACTACATAGACCACCACCAGGCATCTCTCGCTCTAAATAATTCCCATCCTGACAAGGTAATGTTTGACTAGACAGTTTATCTGACCTACTGGATTGCCTAAATGAAGCAATTATAGTCACGCTGATTATGCAGTCAACACACACAGTCCCCACTCCTTAGTAGCACTTGCTGAGAAAGGCCACCCTCACAGGAAGGAGCAACTGAAGTCGTTTGCTATCTTGATAGGATAATGTTCCACTGAGAAAGAGTTAAGGCAATATTGTTATTAATATTGTCTGGTGAGCATACATTCTGTTTGCTTCATAAGACAGCAGAATCTTTTCATCTATAAACAATTCTACCATGTAGATTTTCTTAAGCACATTTTCCTAAGAAGGAAATGGATGATTCCAGAGGTTCTGGGTTCATTCAACTCAAGAAACAGATCATTGGAACATGACTCTTAGAAGCCTGACCGGATATTTCTGTGGACATCCAGCTTCCATAAATGATGTATAGAGATTATTTACTCGTCACTTCTTTCTTGTTTTTTCTTTTACTAAGTTTTCTTTTTTTATTTGTTTTATTTGTTTTATTTTTTTATATTTCTTTTTTTCTCATTTTTTAGTAAAAATTTCCATCTCCTCCCCTCTTCCTCCCCCTTCCCTTCCCTCCCTTTCACCCATACCCCCACTCCGCCCCTCTCCAAGCCAAAGAGCCATCAGGGTTCCCTTCACTATGTTAAGTCCAAGGTCCTCCCAGCTCCCCCTAAGTCCAGGAAGGTGAGCAACCAAACTGACAAGGCTCACAGTGAGCCCGTCCATGCTGTAGATTTCATGCTCATCGCCGTTGTCCTTGGTTTCTCAGTCCTCCTCCACTGTCAGCCACATTCAGAGAGTCCGGTTTGGTCACCTGTTCCATCAGTTCCATTCCAACTGGACTTGGTGGTCTCCCGTTAGATCTGTCCCACCGTCTCAATGGGTACACGCACTCCTCACGGTCCTGACTTCCTTGCTCATGATCTCCCTCCTTTTGCTCCTCATCAGGACCTTGGGAGCTCAATCCGGTGCTTCTATGTGGGGCTCTGTCATTTTCTCCATCCAATGCCAGGTGAAGGTTCTATGGTGATATGCAAGATATTCATGAGTATGGCAATAGGATTTGGACATTTCTGGCACCCTCTCCTCAGCTGCCCAAGGAACTAGCTTGGGGAGTCTTCCTGGACACCTGGGAACCCCTCTAGAGTCAAGTCTCTGCCTACCCTAGAATGGCTCCCTTTATTAAGATATATAATTCCTTGTTCCCATATCCACCCTTCCTATATCCCAACCATCCTATTCCCCCAAGCTTTTCCCATCCTCCACTTCACACTTTTCTCTCCCCATCTCCCCATCCCCCCATCTCCCCATTCCACCCCACCCCCAAGTTCCCATTTTTTGTCCGGCAATCTTGTCTACTTCCAATATCCAGGAGGATAACTATATGTTTTTCTTTGGATTCACCTTCTTATATATCTTCTCTAGGATTTTTTACGAATTATAGGCTTAATGTCCATAATTGGCTAGAACCCAATTATGAGTGAGTACATCCCATGTTCATCTTTTTGGGCCTGGGTTACCTCACTCAGGATGGTGTTTTCTATTTCCATCCATTTGCATGCAAAATTCAAGATGTCATTGTTTTTTACCACCGAGTAGTACTCTAATATGTATATATTCCACACTTTCTTCATCCATTCTTCAATAGTATCTTATGGCATGATTTCACCCTATGTGAGGGAGTTGATAAAGACATGGGCTTCAAGAAATAAGGTTATTTCAGATAAATGGCTTCAACTAGTCTAAGCTATACTAGAACAAGGTATAAAGCTTTAGTGAAAGAGTTTTTGGAGATAAGAAGCTAAAGCCCTTTAACATTAAGATAGAGTCAGAGGTATTGAGGCTTTCTGAGATAAGATTCTTATGAAGGCCCTTATTCTGATCCAGATAGGCAAACTATATACAATAAATGTATCTTGTTCCTATGCCACAGAGCTGTCTTGAATGCTTGGAACAAGATTTGAGAACTAGGAAAATAATTGTATCACATACTAAAGCTATACAAGGCCCAAGAGATACTTTTAGTTAATCTTTATAAAGATTAACTTAAGTTGTATAGATATGGGTAGCATATCTAGAAGCCAGATGAGTACTCATTGAAACTCTAGCTTTTGAAAATGCTAATTTAGAGTGCAAAAAGATACTTTAGCTTTTAAATATAGATCAGCACCAACTGATGAATGGATCCTACACAAGCCAATATTGAGTCCTTTGAGTATATCATTGAGGCTTTTTATCTACCAGCCCAGGTCAGAAATGGGATTGGAATTCCAGCTCTAGGAATTGGAATCTAAATGAAGCCACCTGGGTTTAGGGCAAGCACTAGCACTTTCTGCTCCTTTCCCGCCATGCCTGTCACTGCTGCCACTACACCAGAGGAGTCAGTCATGAACAACATAAGATATTGATCCATTAATCAACTGATTGGGACAAATGGAGGCTTGCCGAATTCAGGGTTCCTCTAGGAACCTGACATAGGTCCTCTGCATATGTGTTATGGTTGAGTAGTGTGGAGTGTTTGTGGGATTACTAATTGGGAGTAGATATTATCTCTGACTCTTTTGTGTACTTACAGTACCCCTTTCTTCCTACTGAGTTGTCTCATCGAGACTTTATGTAATGGCATGTGCTTGGTCTTATTGTAGCTTACTGTGCCCCGTTTGTTGAATATTCCTAGCATTCCTCCTCTTTTTTCAGAAAAAGCAAATAGAGTTACACTGGGGAAGAGGGGGAAGTATGGGGAAGAGCCTGGGGGGAAGAGGACCTGTCATTATCATTTATGCCCCAGCAATGTTTAAACAAGCAAGGACAGCCCACTTACTGCAATTCTCCAGTTGTTTTTACTGGGCAGGTTGTGAATTCTCAAAACTTAGCAGACTTTGAAATTTCATGTCACCACCATCATCATTGCTACTGCCTTCTGCACATCAATCTGATAACCATGTTACAAATTAGAACTACTGCCTAAGACTAAAAATCTTTTGTGAGCTCAGGTCCTGATGATGTTACACCCAAGCATCTGCATGGAGCTGAGTGAAGGTGAATGGGATGTATTCTTCAGACAGGAATAAGACTCAGACCTCAGCATCCTGTAACATGACCCAAGTGTCCTCTGCATCCAACTTCTCCAGCTGGAGTAGGTCCTTAATTAAAATGTTCCCTACCCATGAATATGCAAATTACATGAATTTATTATGGTAAATACAGGGATGTCCACACTCCAGAACAACATATAGTTATTGTCCTCTCTATGGTCACTGAGCACTCAGGTCCTCACCTTTGGTTAGAGCTGGATCGTTCTCTTCCTCATGTCAACAACTACAGGTAAAGGACGTTCCAGTTCCAAACTTTCAGAAGGAATAGGGAGTGAAGTGAAAATGACACCTAAAATTACTTTTCTCCACAAGTGTTCACACCCATGCCCAGCTGAAGCAGTGGTTGTCCTGTAAGATTTCCTTCCTTTTTTGTATTTTTCAAGACAGGGTTTCTCTGTAGCTTTGGTGCCTGTCCTGGAACTAGCTCTTGTAGACCAGGCTGGCCTTGAACTCAGAGATCTGCCTGCCTCTGCCTCCTTAATACTCATTGCATAAGAAATTTTCCTAATGACCATGCATGCAAAGATCAGTTTTAAATGTGTAATGTCGATCCACATATTCCCCTGCTATTGTCAGTGTCAACACATGTGTCTGCCATAACTGGGTCAATTCTTTGGATCAGAAATGTTTGATCACATATTACATAAATGCCTAACTCCCAGGACATGACCAATATTGCTGTTGGGATATTAATACTGATTGGTCAATCCAATCCATATTTATGTGCTTTGAGAAACAGATTCAGAGTTTAAGCATTTTACATAGTTTTCTCCACTCCCAATAACTTTCTCTTTAATCACAACCTGTTACATATTGTGATACTCAATTTGTCCACCTTAGGAGAAGATGCTCTTATCATTTCTCCACAATCTCAGAGAGTTCAGGACTTTGTGAATGAATTTCTTGATGAGAACAGGATGACTCTTTGAATCTATACAGCTTAATCAAGCAAGAAATTCTCTATTATCACCCATGATAGGCACCTGCATTCCACCAAACTGCTGTTTTCCATTTCTATTCAGTAGAGGACAAGTTTCCCATGGATATCAATAAAACATGGTATATCAAGTTGGAGAGTCAACTCAATATAAGGAAAAGAGTCCCAAAGCCAATAAAAGTGTCAGAGACAGATGCCACCCCACTTTTTGGAATTTTGCAAGATCAAGTCGCATAGCTTTAACATATACAGAGGGCCTAGTTCGGCTCAATGCAGGCTCTCTGCTTTTCAGGTAAGACTCTATGAGCCCTTATGAGTTTACATTGATTCTTTGGCTTTTCTTGTAGTGGTCATGACACCACTGGATTATACTTACCTTCCTCTCCCTCTTCTATAGGGTTCCCTGTCTGCCTAATGTTTGACTTTGAGTCTCTTTATTTGTTTCCCTTAACTGTTTTATGAAGCCTCTCTGATGACAACTGGGCTTTGCACCAATGTAAGAGTACAGCAGAATAGTGTTAGTAATCATTTCATTAATTATTTTCACAGTCACATGTGGTTTTATCCTAGGTCACTGGGCTATTTATCCTCTGAATTCTGACCCTCCAAGCAGTTTTAAATTGGGCTCCATTGCATTGCATGGGTCTCAAGCTGGACCAGTCAATGCTTGACCACTCCCACAATTACTCTGCCACTTACACCATAGCATATCTTGTAGACAGGTAAAAATGTAGGCTAGAGGTTTTGTGGGTGCTTTGGTGTCCCCGTCCCTCCACTGAAAGTCTTCCTTGGTTATGGTAAATTGTTAGTTCATATTCTGTATCTCCCATTGTTAGGATTCCCAGTTAGGGTCATCTTCATAGGTTCCAGGGAATTTCTATAGTGATAGGTCTCTATCTCTTCCCTAAGATGCCTCCCCAATCCAATTGTCTCTCCCAGCACTCTCTCTCCATCCTCCCTAAACTTGACTTCTTCTGTTCCTTCCCACTTAGGTCTCACCTCCAACCATGATGTCTATTCAATTTCCCCATCCCTGAGTGATTCATATGTTACCCCTTGAACTCTCCTTGTTACATTGATTACCTGTGTATTGTAGCATGGTTCTCCTTTGCAGATAATATCCATTTACAAATGAGTACATACAATGTTTGTCTTTCAAGGTCTTGGTTACCTCACTCAGAATGTATGCAAATTTCATGATATCATTTTTTAATAGCTGAGTATTCCTCCATTGTGTAAATGTATCACAATTTCTTTATCCACACTTTGTTTGAGGGCTATCTGGTTTATTCCCAGTTTCTGGCTATTATGTATAATGCTGCTATGAGCAGCATTATATGTAGTACATTTTTCTAGAGCAGGAAGGCACTATGAAACCTGCAGGGAGAGAAAGATATCAATAATGTTATACAGTACCAGACCTTGTATTCTAATCTATCAGCCTCCAGGTAAGATATCTAGGGGTTCCTGTTACATGCTGAATAACTGCCTTCTAATTGGATTTGTGACTGGTACAGGAAAGACACCATCCCAGGTAAACATGTTAAAAAACTCTCTGAATGTGGCCAACAGTGGGGGCTGACTGAGAAGCAAAGGACAATGGCGCTGGGCTCTGATTCTTCTGCATGAACGGGCTCTGTGGGAGCCTTCTCAGCTTGGTCGATCACCTTCCTGGACCTGGGGGGAGTTGGGAGGACCTTGGTCTTAGCATAGAGTAGAGAACCCTGATGGCTCCTTGGCCTTGAGAGGGAGGGAGGGGAGGTATGGGTGGAGGGGAGGGGAGGGAAGGGGGAGAAGGAGGGGAGGGAAGGGGGGAGGAGGGGAGGGAAGGGGAAGGAGAAGGGGAGGAGATGGAAAATTTTAAATATAAAAAAAAATAAACCATGAGAAAAAAAAATAGGTCCTCCTCTGGCACTGGGGAGATCCAACCAGATTCAGTCACAGCAAAGATTGGTCTAGGACACCAAGCGCCTCCCGGCTCCATTTGAAGGAAGAGATGGGCAGGCGCCAATGCAGGAGCTCCTCCAACAACATGAAAGGCAACATGACATCACCACAAGCCAGACATCCCGAAACAACAAGAATTGAACACCCTACCCCAGAAGATATAGAAGAAACCGACCTTAAACAGTACTTTATGAAAATAATAGAGGACCTTAAACAGGAGGTAAAAAACTGCCATAAAGAAATGGAGATGACAAACAAAAAGGTAGACGAAATAAATAAATCTCTCAAAGATACCCAAGAAAAACAAGAAAAACAAGAAAAAGCAATCAAGCAGGTAAGGGAAACAGTACAAGACCTGATAAATGAAATGGAGGTATTGAAGAAAACACAATCTGAGGGACGACTGGAAATGGAAACTCTGAGTAAACGAACAGAAACTTCAGAGACAAGTATTTCCAACCGAATACAAGAGATGGAAGAAAGAATCTCGGACTCTGAAGATACAATAGAGGACATAAACTCACAGATTAAAGAACTAAACAAATCTAACAAATTCTTAACACAAAACATTCAGGAAATCTGGGACACCATAAAAAGACCAAACCTAAGAATAATTGGGGTAGAAGAAGGAGAAGAATTACAACTCAAAGGCCCAGAAAACATATTCAACAAAATTATAGAAGAAAACTTCCCCAACCTAAAGAAGGATGTTCCTATGAAGGTACAAGAAGCCTACAGAACACCAAATAGACTGGATCAAAAGAAAGCATCCCCACGCCATATAATAATCAAAACACAAAACATACAGAATAAAGAACAGATATTAAGAGCTGCAAAGGAAAAAGGTCAAGTAACATATAAAGGGAAACCTATCAGAATTACACCTGATTTCTCAATGGAAACCATGAAAGCCAGAAGAGCTTGGATAGATGTGCTACAGACACTAAGGGAACATGGATTCAAGCCTAGACTATTATACCCAGCAAAGCTTGCATTCACCATTGATGGAGAAAACAAGATATTCCAGGACAAAAACAGATTTAAACAATACGCAGCCACAAATCCAGCCTTGCAGAAAGTAATAGAAGGAAAATCACAAACCAAGGAGTCCAACAACGCCCACAATAACTCAGGCATCTAGCGACCCTTCACCAGCACAACTAGAAGAAGGGAAACACACAAACTCTACTACTAAAAATGACTGAAGTTAACAACCACTGGTCATTAATATCACTTAATATCAATGGACTCAATTCACCTATAAAAAGGCACAGGCTAAGAGACTGGATACGAAAACAGAATCCAACATTTTGCTGTTTACAAGAAACACACCTCAAACACAAAGACAGACACCTACTCAGAGTAAAGGGTTGGGAAAAGGTTTATCAAGCAAATGGCCCTAAGAAACAAGCGGGTGTGGCCATACTAATTTCCAACAAAGTTGACTTCAAACTAAAATCAATCAGAAGAGATGGAAAGGGACACTTTATACTCATAACAGGAACAATCCATCAGAATGAAGTCTCAATCCTGAATATCTATGCCCCTAATATAAAAGCTCCCACTTATGTAAAAGAAACACTTCTAGAACTCAAGGCAGCCATCAAACCACACACACTAATAGTTGGAGACTTCAACACTCCTCTCTCACCAATGGACAGGTCAATCAGACAGAAACCTAACAGAGAATTGAAAGACTTAATGGAGGTAATGAACCAAATGGACTTAACAGACATCTATAGAACATTCCACCCAAATAGGAAAGAATATACCTTCTTCTCTGCGGCTCATGGAACCTTTTCGAAAATTGACCATATACTTGGTAACAAAGCAAACTTCCACAGTTACAAAAAAATATTAGTAACCACCTGTGTCTTATCGGATCACCATGGATTAAAATTAGAATTCAACAACAATGCTACCCCCAGAAAGCCCACAAACTCATGGAAACTGAACAGTCAACTACTGACCCACACCTGGGTCAAGGAAGAAATAAAGAAAGAAATTAAAGTCTTTCTTGAATTTAATGAAAACAAAGACACAACATACTCAAACCTATGGGACACAATGGAAGCAGTGCTAAGAGGAAAGTTCATAGCACTAAGTGCCCACTTAAAGAAAACGGAGAAAGCACTCATTGGAGACCTAACAACACACCTGAAAGCTCTGGAAAAAAAAGAAGCAGACACACCTAGGAGAAGTAGAAGACTGGAAATAATCAAACTGAGGGCAGAAATCAACAAAATAGAAACACAGAAAACAATCCAAAGAATCAATGAAACAAGAAGCTGGTTCTTGGAGAAAATCAACAAGATTGACAAACCCTTAGCCAAACTAATCAAACGGCAGAGGGAGAACACGCAAATTAATAAGATCAGAAATGAAAAGGGGGACATAACCACAGACACAGAGGAAATTCAGAGAATCATTAGATCTTACTACAAAAGCCTGTATGCCACAAAATTGGAAAATGTAAAAGAAATGGACAGTTTTTTAGATAAATACCATATACCAAAGTTAAACCAGGACCAGGTAAATGCTCTAAATCGTCCTGTTAGTCGCGAAGAATTAGAAACTGTTATCAGAAACCTCCCTACCAAAAAGAGCCCAGGACCAGATGGTTTCAATGCGGAATTCTACCAGAACTTCCAAGAAGACCTAATACCTATACTCCTTAAGGTATTTCATAATATAGAAACACAAGAGTCACTGCCAAATTCCTTCTATGAAGCTACAGTTACCCTGATACCTAAACCACACAAAGACTCAACCAAGAAAGAGAATTACAGGCCAATCTCACTCATGAACATTGACGCAAAAATTCTCAATAAAATACTGGCAAACCGAATCCAAGAACACATTAGAAAAATTATCCATTACGATCAAGTAGGCTTCATCCCAGAGATGCAGGGCTGGTTCAACATACGAAAATCTATCAATGTAATCCATCATATAAATAAACTGAAGGAAAAAAACCATATGGTCATCTCATTAGATGCTGAAAAAGCATTTGACAAAATTCAGCACCCTTTTATGATAAAGGTCTTGGAGAGATTAGGGATACAAGGGTCATTCCTAAATATAATAAAAGCTATTTACAGCAAGCCGACAGCTAACATCAAATTAAACGGAGAGAAACTCAAGGCTATCCCACTAAATTCAGGAACACGACAAGGCTGTCCACTCTCTCCTTATCTCTTCAATATAGTGCTTGAAGTTCTAGCAATAGCAATAAGACAACATAAGGGAATCAAGGGGATTCAATTTGGAAAGGAAGAAGTTAAACTTTCATTATTTGCAGATGATATGATAGTATACATAAGTGACCCCAAAAACTCCACCAAAGAACTCCTACAGCTGATAAACTCCTTCAGTAACGTGGCAGGTTACAAGATCAACTCCAAAAAATCAGTCGCCCTCCTATACACAAAGGATAAGGAAGCAGAGAGGGAAATCAGAGAAGTATCACCTTTCACAATAGCCACAAATAGCATAAGATATCTGGGAGTATCTCTAACCAAGGAAGTGAAGGATTTATTTGACAAGAACTTTAAGTCTTTGAAGAAAGAAATTGAAGAGGATACCAGAAAATGGAAGGATCTCCCCTGCTCATGGATTGGGAGGATCAACATAGTAAAAATGGCAATTCTACCAAAAGCAATCTATAGATTCAATGCAATACCAATCAAGGTCCCATTAAAATTCTTCACAGAGATTGAGAGGACAATAATCAACTTTATATGGAAAAACAAGAAACCCAGGATAGCCAAAAAAATCTTATACAATAAAGGTTCTTCTGGAGGCATTACCATCCCTGACTTCAAACTCTATTACAAAGCTACAGTATTGAAAACGGCTTGGTATTGGCATAAAAACAGAGAGGTTGACCAATGGAATCGTATAGAAGACCCGGATCTTAAACCACAAACCTATGAACACCTGATTTTTGATAAAGGAGCCAAAAGTACACAATGGAAGAAAGAGGGCATCTTCAACAAATGGTGCTGGCATAACTGGATGTCAACCTGTAGAAGAATGAAAGTAGATCCATATCTATCACCATGCACAAAACTCAAGTCCAAATGGATTAAAGACCTCAATATTAATTTGAACACATTGAGCTTGATAGAGGAGAAAGTGGGAAGTACTCTACAACAAATGGGCACAGGGAACCGTTTCCTACGCATAACCCCAGCTGCACAGACTTTAAGGGCAACATTGAATAAATGGGACCTCCTGAAGTTGAGCAGCTTCTGTAAAGCAAAGGACATTGTCACTAAGACACAAAGGCAGCCTACTGACTGGGAAAAGATCTTCACCAACCCTGCAACTGACAAAGGTCTGATCTCTAAAATATATAAGGAACTCAAGAGACTAGACGGTAAAATGCCAATTAACCCAATTAAAAAATGGGGCACTGAACTGAACAGAGAATTCTCAACAGAAGAAGTTCGAATGGCCAAAAGACACTTAAGGTCATGCTCAACCTCCCTAGCTATCAGGGAAATGCAAATCAAAACAACTTTGAGATATCATCTTACACCTGTCAGATTGGCTAAAATCCAAAACACCAATAATAACCTTTGCTGGAGAGGTTGTGGCGTAAGGGGTACACTCATCCATTGCTGGTGGGAATGCAAACTTGTGCAACCACTTTGGAAAGCAGTGTGGCGGTTTCTCAGGAAATTCGGGATCAACCTACCCCAGGACCCAGCAATTCCACTATTGGGAATCTACCCAAGAGATGCCCAATCATACAACAAAAGCATATGCTCATCTATGTTCATAGCAGCATTATTTGTAATAGCCAGATCCTGGAAACAACCTAGATGCCCTTCAGTGGAAGAATGGATGAAGAAACTGTGGAATATATACATGCTAGAATACTACTCAGCGGTAAAAAACAATGACATCTTGAATTTTGCAGGCAAATGGATGGAAATAGAAAACACTATTCTGAGTGAGGTAACCCAGACCCATAAAGATGAACATGGGATGTACTCACTCATATTTGGTTTCTAGCCATATTTAAAGGACATCGAGCCTATAAATTTGGGATCCTTGAGAAGATAATAAGAAGGTGAACTCCCAAAAAAAGATATAGTAATCCTCCTGGATATTGGAAGTAGACACGATCGCCAGGCAAAATTGGGAACTTGAGGGTTGGGCAAGACTGGGCCAAGGGAAGATGGGGAGAGAAAAGTGTGAAGGGGAGAACGGGGGAGCTCGGAGGAATGGGGTGCTTGGGATATAGGAAGGGTGGATATGGGAGCAGGGAAGCATATATCTTAATTTAAGGAGCTACCTGAGGGTTGTCAAGAGACTTGACCCTAGAGGGGTTCCCAGGTTTCCAGGGAGATGCCCCCAGTTAGTTCCTTGGGCAGCTGAGGAGAGGGAGCCTGAAAAGGCCAGTTCCTATAGCCATACTGATGAATTTTTTGCATATCACCATAGAACCTCCACCTGACGATAGATGAAGAAAATGACAGAGCCCCACATTGGAGCACCGGACTGAGCTCCCAAGGTCCTGATGAGGAGCAGAAGGAGAGAGAACATGAGAAAGAAAGTCAGGACCGTGAGGGAACCTCCAGCTGGCGACAGATGGGGAAGGTGACTGAGCCCCACATTGGAGCACTGGACTGAGCGCCCAAGGTCCTGATGAGGAGCAGAAGGAGCGAGAACTTGAGGGAGAAAGTCAGGAACGAGAGGGGTGCGTTCACTCATGGAGACGGTGGGACAGAACTAATGGGAGATCACCAACTCCAGTTGGAATGGGACTGATGGATCATGCGACCAAACCCGTCTCTCTGAATGTGGCCAACAGCGGGGGCTGACTGAGAAGCAAAGGACAATGGCTCTGGGCTCTGATTCTTCTGCATGGACGGGCTCTGTGGGAGCCTTCTCAGCTTGATCGATCACCTTCCTGAACCTGGGGGGAGTTGGGAGGACATTGGTCTTAGCATAGACTGGGGAACCCTGATGGCTCCTTGGCCTTGAAAAGGATGGAGGGGAAGTATGGGTGGAGGGGAGGGGAGGGAAGGGGGAGAAGGAGGGGAGGGAAGGGGGAGGAGGAGGGAAGGAGATGGAAATTTTTAAATATAAAAAAAAATAAACCATGAAAAAAGAAAAAAAAAAAAAAAAAAAAAAAAAAAAAAAAAAAAAAAAAAAAAAAAATAAACCATGAAAAAAAAAACTCACGACTAGGAATGATATCCCAAGTAGGTCCTAATTCTATTGCTAATGGTTATGTTGTCTAACTGTCTATAAATATATATGATCATATATAATAGATTAGTGCTGGTTTCAGCCTTGATCATGGAAGCATCTGTGTGTAATGTATAATGATTATTGTAGACATTCGTGACCGGTCAAAGTGCAGAGAATGATTGACTGAGTACTCAGCCTCAGTGAATCCTCTGTATCAACCTACTCCTTCCCCTAAATCAAGGATCATCATGAAAAAGAGAAAAGAAAGAATGTAAGATTCAGAGAATGAGGTTGAAAGTCATGGAATTCTATCTACATTGATAGAAATCTTATTCCAGCTTAGCAGCTGTTGTTACCAGAATAAGAACTGAAGAAAATCAAATCAGTTAAAATTACTGTGTGAAAGCCTGTGGAAAGACTAAGCAGGTAAATGTGCCTCTTGGCCAAACTGAAAATACTAATTCCATTTCTGAAGGCCACCTTTTAGAAGAAGAAAACTAAATTCCATAAGTTTTCTTCTAAGTTCCTTGGCACATGTGTGCCCTGCCCCTTCCTCCAACTAAACAAAGTATATCTTAAAAGACTACAACACAGGTGCTGAAGGGACTCCCCGTGGAACAGTGCCAGCTGAGGAGCTGTTAGGAATGGAAGAATGCATAGGAAGTTAGAATCACTTTTTTTTTTAGAAGTATGCCCACTTGGAGGTCACTTATAAGTTAGATGATAACAACCACCATACACCATATCCATACAGAAAGCATTTATTATACTTACTGAGTTATTTATTAATAAAACAAAATAGATCAATATGTTAGAAGAAAGACCTTTTGTCTGGGGAGATCATATGGGGAGCAGGAGGGACATAGTGAGTGAGGATATGATAAAAATATATTGCATTCATAAATAAAAATTGCAAGGGATGAACAAAATCATTCTGAAATAGAAATATTCCATATGTTTAGAATTTTCATATAAGTGTATAATAGCCATTGTACATATTAACCCTATAAAGTCAACCTATCATTTTCTTGCCCCTCCATATACATTTTCCACTTTTACTCCATTGGACATTTTCAGTTCTACATCCTTAAATATGTGCATTCACAATTATTTCTAACTGTACAATATCTAAGGACTACAAATAGGACTCAGACAATTTCTGTTTCTGAGAGGGTCTTAAATTACTTAATAAGGTCAGCACCAATTGCATTCATTTTCCTCAAAGTAATATAAGTTCCTTATACATTACTGATGAAAAAATTCTGTTTTATAGCATATATACCATCGTTCTTGATATGGTCATTTGTTCAAACACATGTAGTTTCTTTCTGTAATTTATCTACTGTAGAAAATGCAGCAATAACATTTGTGTGCAAAAATTTCTGAGACATTTTCACTTTTGATCATTTGTGTGTGTTAGTATGCAATCTTCTGGAGAAGGACTTGTTAATGTCATGTATATGAAAAAAGACTAGAAGTTCTCATAATTTACAAGTTTTGAAATGCTTTTCATAACTACTAACTGTAAATCTTTTGTCGCAAAAGGAAGAACTGTCTCTGGTTGAAGTCTTTTGTAAACTGAGAACTTATATCTTGATGTTACATCCACAGGTCTGCACAAGGCTTGGCGATATAGTTTGGGTTTAATTTCCTCAGACAGGATTAGATCTGAACATTAGCATCCTGCTGCCTGACCCAAGGTCCTCTACCTCTTTCTTCTAAAGCTGTACTAGTACCTTATCTAAGATGTACACTGTTCATGAATATACAAATCACATGAGTCTATGGCGGTAAATAGAGAGATGTCCACACCCCAGAACAACATATGATCGGTGTCCTCTCTACAGTTCTGAGCACACAGGTCCTTACCATTGTGTGGAGCAGGATCACTCTCTTTCTCCTGTCACTAACTACAGGTAAGGGGGCATTCCAGTTTGAAATCTGAAAAGGAAACAGAAACAGAGGTGGCAATGACACCTAAACTGTATTTTCTCTACAACTGTCCACTCCCAGATGTAGCAGTCTGGGCCTGAGCTTGTGAAGCCTGGGACCTCAGTGAAATTGTCCTGCAGGACTTCTGATAGCATCACCTATAACTATATTTACTGGGTGAAGCAGAGTCCTTTTCAGGGCCTGGAGTGGATTGGACATTTTGTTCCTGAATATGATATTACTAACTACAGTGAGAAGTTCCAGGGCAAGGCCACAATCACTGCAGACACATCCTCCAACACAGCCTACATGGAGCTCAGAAGCCTGACTTCTGAAGACTCTGCAGTCTATTACTGTGCAACACACAGTGTTACAACCACATCCTGAGTGTGTCAGAAACCCTGGAGGAGCAGGAAGTTGCCTTGGGACTGAGATGACAGAAATGATTAGCCTGAAGATTTATACAGAAATTATCTTTCTGAGTGTCTGTTTTCTGTCTGGTTCTCTATGAATAAAATGATGTTAATTGACTTCCCTTTACATGTTTCTCTGTAATAGAACATTAAAGAAGGGAAAACTGTGTTAATGCATAGTGACAGAATTATCTATGGATCTGAAGAGACTTGAAATTTTTGGAATAGCATTGAATAATGTATAATATGAATCTTACCAGTAACATTCATATAAACAGCATCTGACCAAACTAAAACTTCTCTACCCGTCGTAAGTAGCTTAGACGTGTGTTTTTTAATTCTACCTGTGTTGTCCAGCAGAATTTTAGTTTCTCAGAATGGAAGAAATAATTACATCATGATTTACTACCACATAACGGTAAATCTTGTAAGTCGAGAAAAATAGGAATAAATTACTTTTCATAGAACTGATTTATTACCCACTGTGTATACATGTTAGTTAAGAATAGGATTGAGATTACCAATATTAATCTGATGTTAAGTGTACTACCTTTTCAGAACCAGTACCCTGACCTACAGTCTCAGACTTTTACAGACACTGAACTACTCTGACATGTTATCACTCTTCATGTTTTTCTGGATATGATGAAGTCACTCTTGTTCAATAGAGTGACTGGTTTTGGATACCTGGGCCAATAACAAGCAACATGGATTTCTGTGGTACTTGATAATCTCAACGGGTTGGTTCAGTAAGATATCTCTGTCATGCAAAGGGTTAGTTTGACATGTTCCTGTAACTGACATAAATCCACTTGAAATATGAATGCTATGTACTGAATATTGATGTCATAATATTCACATGTTGTTGTAGGCAGAAATCTCATTGGCCTATTCTATGGTAGAGTCATTTAAACCTCTGTTGAATTTAGAATACCATTTGAATTTAAAATACTGTCGTCATAAAGCATTCTCCTGTCTCCACCAACAGAAAAGCATTTATGATCAACTGGCAAGGGAATCTTCCAATTCTGTCCTCTGAATTGAACAAGACTCAACAATGTTAAATCATAAGTCAAATGCCTGCAAGACCTTGCAAGCAGTTGTCTGTTGTATGGTGCAGAGCCATTTTGCAGTGCCCAAACCACTTATATTGCAAACTTAAACACCTAATATGCCCCACTCTGTACAGTCACTGTGGAATCAGTGTGAATGCTCCAGAGGAAGATTGGAATAGATCTACCAAAGCATTTAGCTATACCATCTGTGGCATATACCCAAATGACTCTACATCCTACTAGAGACACTCACTCAATAATGTTCACTGCTGTTCTACAGATAATAGCCAGAAATTGGAAGAAGCCTCATTGTTCCTGTTATCATTCATTCCAGGATTCTTATTTTTCTTGTGGAACAATTCTACTCCCTGCCTTTGAAGAGGACATTTGTGATGATGTTTCAATCTCATGGAGATATTGCCAGATACATTCCTGTATATATATATATATATATATATATATATATATATATATATATATACATATACATATATATATAATTTAATCATAAATGAAAAGTTATTGTGACATGGAAATGACCTGGAAAATGATCCAAGTGTAGGTGCAGGTCTTATTGCCCATTTTTCCACGAGGGTTCAGTGCCTCAGCTGGCTCTCAGCATTGAGGGTTTGGTTTCTTTTTACTGTGTTACTATAACTTTGTGGGAAGTGCAAACTCATTGTTTAGACACATCTTATACATTTAAATAAGAAAATGGTTTATTCCTAAAAAGGAGATCATTTTGGACATAGATTTCTTTAAAGAAATCAGTTTACTCAAGTTTTTCTCTATATTTTAAGTTATGTTCATAACACAAAGTCACTTTGAAAGGTGTTCAAATTTAGGTAAAGCATTGGCTTTCTTAACACTACAACATCCATAGTGCCAAGAAAAGAAATTGCATTGTGTTTTAACATCACAGTTCCAGTGAATAAAATCTTAGGCCCTGTGTGGTGACTTTCAGTGTCTTCTGTCCTTCTGGCCCTCGCAGTATGCTCGAAGTCTGAGAGAAAAGAACTAACTAATCATGCCTTTGCCTACAGTTTATGTTTTCTGTTGGTGCTGTTTTTAAAGAATTAGAGGGTAGTATAAAGATGCAGGTACTAATATTGAAAAAAATAGAAATCTCAAATACATGAGGCAGGAAATTAACAGATTAGTAGTAAATGAAATATCACTCTCTTCCATGCAATTACAGACTGTAGGGCTGCCAGCCTGCAAGGGCACCAACTCTTCCCTGCTGCATTCACACAGCACTCATCAGATGTGTTGTATATTGAAGGCCTGGTTCTACCAGGTGGCTACTTTCTTTGGGAAAAATGGTAAATGCCTTTGAGGTCTTCTGTGCCTCCCCTCACAGACTGGCTCCCCGTGAGTCCTAAAACTTAAGGCCTTCATCAAAGCCAGTACCTGGCATGGAATGCAAGTGTCTTCTATATCCACCCAACCCTGGATTGAAAAGCCAAAGCTGGGTCTGGGTACTCACTGTTGTGCAGCCATGACAGACTTCCTTCTTCATTCCTGTTGCTGTTTTCCCTGCATGTGATTGCCAAGGTTCAGTAAGGGTCAAACTTCTATATGATCACCTATTCCAACCTTATCCTCTGGTTTTTTTTTTCCACAGTTGTCCTGTTTCAAGTTACCCTAAAGGATCCTGGCCCTGGGCTGTTGCAGCCCTCCCAGGATCTCATACTGATCTGTTATTTCTCTGGGTTTTCACTGAGCACTTCTGGTATAGGTGTGGATTGCATCTGTCAGCTCTCAGAAAAGGGTTTAGAGTGGCTTGCAATCATTTGGTAGGATGATACTAACTTCTGCAACACACCCCTGAATAATCAGCTCACAGTCTCCAAGGACACCAACAACCAGGTATTCCTCAAGATCACCAGTCTGTATGCTCCAGATACTGTTACATACTACTGTGCACAAAGAGCACATTGACACAGCCTCAGCTGACAGCAACAGTTCAGGCTGCTTCTCAGCTCTATGCCTTCCTCCTACAATTTAAAAGTTTGGGAGTAGACACAGTTTTCCTGCTAGCCTCTGGGGATTCCTCTACACTATTTGTTTCAGAGTCCTGGCTTCCTGATACAAATGAAGTCCCTTTTAATAATTATTCAGGAATGAGAATCTGTTCCTAAGATTTTTGTGGAGGCCTAAAAATGTGAACCTTGTTCCAACTTGTCTGAAAGTTAGAGAGTTTTTGCTTGTCCAAAGTTGTTGACAAGTGTGACTGCACATCCTGACATACGGTGTGGTTACTTGGTCCTTTTGACATTAAGGTAGATCCACTCCACTCTGACTAATGATTAGGATTTTCAAGCATGCCTCGTTTCCTCATTTTCAAATAGAAGTTTTCATCTTGAGAGTGACTGCCTTCAGGATTCTTGGTCTAGGGTGGGTTCACTGCCTAAACAACAGTATGCTAATGACTTGATGTCATAGTTTTGAAGCAAATAACTGTTACGTTTATCTTTTGTATAATGTTAAAGTAGTTTGTTGTCTTCTTTCCCCCATTGTATTGGGGTATAAAAGTGTATGAAAACTTAAATGCAGGCAAATTTCAGTGTTCACTGGAACTCCCTCCTGATACTATCCTGTGTTTTTATTTTATCATTTTCATGCATGTGTTCATACTCATTACTGACTTTTCTAATCTCCATGCTCCTACCCTAGTAAGTGGTAACTTTCCTGAATCTGGTATCCAACAGTTTTTAAGTATTAAGTTTGTCTTTTCTTAATCCAGGTGGTTTAGAGATGTTTTTGCACTCAGTCTTTGGACTCAAATTCTTAAAAGAGCAGATTCCAGATTATTGCAACATTCAGTAAACTACTGGATATTTGGAAGATTGGCATTCCTAGACAAACAGTCAGAAATTTAATCATTGGCCAAGGTGGCTTTATGTAAATCACAAAATAACTCAGGCTATCACCAAGGATATTGGTTACTCTTTCACAATCTGATGGTAAAACCCTATTGTTAAAGACAAGACTTATGTATCTCAATGGACATGGAGAATTTGAGTTGGTACCTTACTGAAGGTCTTATCTACTGACTCGATAGCAGTAGAAGATACTTGGCAGGCTTTCAGAGGAGAAATGTAATAATAAACCTAATAACAATCTGTGACCCACAATGGTAATCTGCCTGTTAGTTATGCTTGTGTATTCATTAGTGGCACAAATACTGGGGGAGTAATCAACCGTTCTTTGATTGGATTCAAAGACAACTCCATGAATGTATACCATGCTTGAAACTACTAGAACATTTTAGAACTTGTAGTGACATTGCTTATGGGAAAACCAATGTTATGCTAAAGCCATGGTTTTCCACTTGTGGGGTATGACATCTTTGGAAATTGAACAATCCTTTCACAGGGGTCAAAGAACTCATTCACATGGTTCACATATCAGGTACCTTGCAATTCAGATGTTTACATTGATTCATAGTGGAGAGTTACCATTACATAATAGCAACAAAATAATTTCATGTTTATGGGTCACTACAACATGAGGAACTATATTAAAGAGTTTCATCAATAGGAAGGTTGAGGACCAATGTGCTAAAGGAATAGAACAATAAAGTAATTCCTAAAGACATGCCTATATATGCATGTTAATCTGTGCTTCACACAAGTATCATTAGTATAGTTTCTTCTTTGAGAATATGGGAAATATCAGAGAATCTCAAATGGATAATGTATAGAGCATGAGCGATATTGGGCCACTCAGTTATAAATCTGTTGTATTAAACAAATGTTGTTCTCAGGACTCAATGACTAATGTAGAAGAAGAGATAAAAAGACTTTAATAGCCAGAGGTGTTGAATGAGTTGAAGGAAAGAGTCTTTTCCAGACACAACAGGATTGATGCACGTATGAACTCACTAGATTGTGGAAGTGGATACAGGGTTTGCATGTGTTCAAACACCATGGTATTCTACTGCCAAGAAGGGAAATAAACCGGACTCCCAATCCTAATGAAGAAACTGTCTGCAATTGGTATGAACAGGCAAAGAAAAATTAATGCACATCAGGGGAATTTCACTGGCTTAATTAAACGCACTTCCCATTAGGTCTTATACAATCACCAGTAAATCACACAGGGGTATTTTTGAAGATTTTTTTTAAGTACATAAATTTATTTGGGCATTTTCTTGTCTTGCTGATCTTTGGTTTACATATTTTTGTTTCTGATTCTTATGTTTTGGTGAGTCTCTGTGTGGGGGGGTGGGAGAGAGAGATAGAGACAAAGATAGAGATTCAGATAGAAAAAGAGAGATGAGGTTGTTTTTGAAAGATTGAAAGAAAGACTGTGCAATTTAGTTGCCAGGCAAGTGAGGAAAATCTAGAAGCAGTTTGGAAAAAGGATAAGTATGGTCAGAGTGTATTGCTTAAAATTTTTTTTCAATAAAGAAAATTTTAAATGAAACACACTAAAATCCCTTCAAAAATTGTGTATTGTATTTTTAAATAAATGAGGTTATTGTGTATGGACTAAACATGTTTATTAATGTTTCTGGCATGCACATGAACAAGCAGGTAGAAGAGTTTTAAATTTCTTGTCAGGGTCCTACTGAACTGTTGATTCCATCTCTTATAATCTGGTAGAATCTATGACGATTTCTAAATATTTTACTGTTCAGATGTTTTATCATAGCATGGGCAGAATTATAATAGAAAAGTGCTCTCTTACAAATGTACTCAAGCACAGACACAGTCAAACAAATCTTTGTAACTGATATTAAAGATTATAATTCAGTTTCCATCCATTTATTTTATATTGCCTTACATGACATCATGGGATAGGATTCATGCTCCAGTGCAGATCTCTAAGATTCAGACTCTTCTTATTGTTGGTTCATTTTTATTTTCTGTAAGTTAACTTGTCACTCATCTATTCTTGGAAACACAGGCCTGTTTCAGTACAAAGTTCAAAATTGTTTAAGCTCGAAGAGTCACCAGTCCTGAGATACATCAGTATTTACTCATTTATATCAATGTTCTCACTCTCCTGTGCAATAATGTGCAATAATTTACTCTGTCAATAAAAGAATACAAAGTTTACCATGGACAGAAGTGAATCGGATCATCATTCTTGAGTTGAGAAGTTTCAAGATATCACTATTGGACAAAGACAATGACTTTCTTGTCCTTGATGATGCTGATTCATGAAATTCATGATTTTTTTGAGATGAATAACCTGAATATCTTGTTTGTAACTTTTGCTGGAAGAAATTGTACAGCTCTCTAGAAACATATACAAACTTTTGGTCCTGCACCTGTGGTATATGACCACTGAGAAAATCATGCTGTATCAGTCTTTGAGTGAATCAGAGAGAGGAGATTAGAACTAGGGTCCAGATACAATCGTTTTTGCAGAGAGTGCTATGAATAGTGCAAATGGTTCTCAGGTCCTTCAGCAATGTTGAAAAGCATCAATTATAGCACAGTGACAGAAAAAAAAACTGCTGAGAATTCTGATGAGTGAAAGCAAGCCCCATCAGAGAAGTATGAAAATATCCACACAGTAAAGTTTGAGTGAGAATGCTAGACATAATGTGTGCATGTATTTTAAGGAAACCTTTGCCCAGCTCAACACACATTGTCAAAGCTCAGCCTGTATTGTGATCCTCATATTAGTTTAACTTACAAAAAAACTTATGCCTTCTTTTTATGATGTCACTGTGTCAAGGCTTTATTGCATGTATCAAGTGATGAGAAGAAAATATCTTTGTAAATCCACACTGCTCAATCAGCCAAAATTCCTGTACATTCATACTCACAATAGATACTAGCATCCTATGATGCTGGGTTATGAAGCACACCATGATGCACTTTACCCAGGAGAGGAGAGATGCTGAAATCCAAGGAGAGCACCACCACCTCCTGCAGTACCCTGGATTGTAGGGATAACTGCTCCTCTACACGAAAAGAGAATCTTGTCCTCAGGTTGTTTCTCAGTGTTCTGACAGTCCAGAGGACATCATATAAATTCTAACTTGTGATTGAAGAGAAGCCATGCATTGGACTGTTCCCACTATCCTCTATCCTGCAATATTAGGTCCATATGATTTGTGATCCTGAAGTTAGAGAAAAACATATGTGAATAGCCTCACTTTCTATAGCCACACATTTTTGTTTTATTTTGTTAAACTCCATTTCTGAGATTTAACCACACATGCACACAAAATCTTACATAGTGCTGTTAGCTTCTCTCATTCCTGGGAGGACAATCCAGAATAGTCTTCATCAGTGAAAACACTGTAGCCATGAAAAAACTGCTGCAGATGGATCCCATAACACCTAAGAAAAGACTGGGATTCTTGCAGATGTGGAAAACAGCTGTGCACAGCTCATCATTCATTCTTGAACCATCTACTCAACATCACCTTAGGATAGGACACTGAAGACAAATGTCAAAGTCAGTTTGGGCACTCTGTGTAAACTCATATATAAACTTGTATTAGTTGATTCTTTAAACCAGCAGGTGGCCCACGAGATCCACCCACCAATGCCTGAGAAATAAACGGTAGCAGAAGCTGATAAGGAAGTTGTGTAATGACTGATTTCCTCTGTGGATTCCATTGCCAACATCATTACATTCAGAGACTGTGGAGTAGTTGAAATGTGAGATCCCTGTGCTATCTCAATACTTGAGAACTTTTTTGTTTAATACAATCAATACATGAGGTCAAATTGTAATATATGAGCCAAATTGGAATCCTATTGCCACTGGATAGGAAACAAAGCCATTTAACACTCATTCTAAATATTTGGGCCTTGGGATCATAGTAAATATATTAGGGAAATTGTCTTAAGAATACAGAGCTGATACCTCAGGTGTGTCCACAGTTCTGCTGACCAATGGTAATAAATGGACCACAGCAGTCTGCAGTGTTCTATGCTAGTGTCTATTGGGGGCAGGGTGGTCAATGAATCTTCACAGCATCACAGTTATGTTTGACTCTGAGGAGGATCAGATGGCCCATGAACAATTGACATGTGGGTCACATTAACAAACATGGATGTAGTGACATTGTTCTCAGTGGGATGGGAGAGCTCTGTTTGTACAGGTACAATAATAGAACAGGGAATGCATTTCCCCAGACAGGTTTAGGACTTGGAACACACCATTCCACTGACTATCTCAGAAAAGCTTTACCATTCTGTGTCAAACAGATTCCCTTTTTGATCTAAGGAATACTGTTCCTCATTCATGTGTAAATTTGAGAAATTATGTTTGTAAATACAGCAATGCCCACATACCCCACAGTAACACATTAATATTCTCTTGTTCATGTCCCTTAGCACACAGGTTCTTAGCATGGACTGCAGTTAGATCATCCTCTACCTGGTGTCAGCAGCTAAAAGGAACTGTGTTCCCAGAACCAGGCTTGACGAGAAGCCAGTAAATGAAGTGACAAAGGAATCCTTTCCAAATTGTCTACTCTCACATTCAGCTACAGCAGCCTATGGATGAAATGAGGAATACTGGAGGTCCATTAAATGGGTCCTGCAAGAATTTTTACTCATATCTTCCCCACTGGGTATTGCAGAACCCTCGACATGAGGTTGAAAGGATTGGATGGAAACTCCCAAGCATTGACAGACAAAGCATGGAGAGAAGTTGAGGAGAGGGCTCCACTGGATGCAAACAAAATCCCTAACGCATCCCACATCCAGCTCAGAAGCCTGATATGAGTAGTCTGTCATCAATTACTGTGTAAGACAGTGTTATGCCCGCAGCTGAGCTGTTTCAGAAACTCTGAAGGATCAGGAGGCAGTTTTGGGATGAGAGGACAGGAAAGGATAACCTAAAGACTTGCTCAAAACCTGTGGTTAAATATTGATGAAAGGAACAATAAAACTAAAATTAATTCTCATTGCATAAGTAAATTTCCTAATCACCATGCATCCAAAAGTCAGTTTTAAATTTGTAAAGTTGACTCACATATACCTCTGCTGTTGTCAGTGTCAGTACATGTGTCTGCCATAATTAGTTCAACACATTTGAGCAGAAGTGTTTGATCACATACTAAATAAATGTGTAACTCCTAGGACATGACCAATATTGCTGTTGGGATATTAATAATACTGATTCATTGATCCAATTTATATTTGTGTGCTATGAGAAATAGATTTAGAGTTTAAGCATTTCACATAGTCTTCTCCAGTCTCAATAACTGTCCTTGTAATCATAAGCCTGTTACATATTGTGATACTCAATTTGTGCACCTTGGAGAAGATGCCCTTATCATTTCTCCACAATCTCACAGAGTCCAGGACTTTGTGAATGAATTCTCTTATGAGAACAAGATGTCTCTGTGAATCTATACTGCCTATCCAGGCAAGTATTTCTCTATTATCACCCATGATAGGCATCAGCATTCCACCATACTGCTGTTTTCCTTCCTTCCTCTCTCTCCAATCCCTACCTGCATTTTCCCCAGTTCCCCCATCCACTCTTCCATTTCTACTAAGTGGAGGGCAAGTTTCATATTGATAAAGAAATCATGGCATATCAATTTGGTGATGCAAGTCAATATGAGGAAAAGGGTCCCAAAAGCTAATAAGAGTGTGAGAGACAACTGTCATCCCACTTTACAAAATACTACAAAAAGACCAAGTTACATAACTGTAACATATACAGAGGGACTAGGTCAGCTCAATGCAGGCTCTGCTTTTCAGTTAAGACTTTGTGAGCCCTTATGAGGTTAAGTTGAATTTTTGGCTTTTCTTGTAATAGTTGTGATACCTCTGGAATCTACAATCCTTCCTCCTCCTCTTCTACAGGATTCCCTGAATCTGCCTAATGTTTGATTGTGGGTTTCTTCATTTGTTTTCATTACCTTCCTCTCTGTCTTCTACAAGATTCCCTGAGTCTGCCTAATATTTGACTGTGGGTCTCATCATTTGTTCCCATTAGCTTTTTATGAAGCCTCTCTGATGACAACTGGGTTAGGCACCGACCTATGAGCATAGCAGAATAGGGTTAGTTATCATTTCATTTTTTTCACAGTCACATGCGGTTCTATCCTAGGTCTCTGGGCTATCCATCCTCTGGATCATGGTCTTCCAAGCAGTGTCAAGGGTGGACTTTGCATGGCGTGGGTTTCAAGCCAGAGCAGTTATTACTTGATCACTCCCACAATTTCTGTGCCACCTATACCCTAGCACATCTTGCAGCCTGGAGGTTTTGTGGATGGCTGGGTGTCCCAGTCCCTCCACTGAAAGTCTTACCTGATTATGGAAGATTGTCAGTTTAGATTCTCTATCTTCTCTTGTAAGGATTCTCAGTTAGGGTCACCTTCATAGATTCCAAGGAATTTCTATTGTGACAGATGTCTGTCTTGTCCCTGAGATGCCTCCCAAATCCAGTTGTCTCTCCCAGCACTCTCTCTTTATCATCCCTACACTTGACCCCCTCTGTTCCTTCCCACTTAAGCCTCACCTCCATCCATGATATCTATTCTATTTCTTCATCCCAGGGAGAATCGTGTGTTACACCTTGAACCCTCCTTGTTATTTTGAATACCTGTGTATTGTAGCATGGTTCTCCTTTGCAGATAATATCCACTTACAAGTGAGTATATCCATGTTTGTCTTTCCAGGTCTTGGTTACCTCACTCAGGATGAATTTTTCTAGTTATATCCATTTGTCCCCAAATTTCATGATGTCATTTTTTAATAGCTGAGAATTCCTCCATTGTGTAAATGTATACACTTTATACACTCTTTGAGGGCCATCTAGTTTGTTTTCAGTTTCTGGCTATTATGTATGATGCTGCTATGAACATAGTTGAGCAAGTATCCTTGTGTTAGGGTGGAGTGTCCTTAGGGTGTACGCCCAAGATTGGTATAGGTAGATCTTGAAGTAGTGGTTCCCCATTTCTGAGTAATTGACATATTGATTTCCAAAGTGTCTGCACAAGTTTGCTCTCCCATCATCAGTGGAAGAGAGTTTCTCTTGCACTACATCCTCTTCAGCATTATGTGTTTCTTGTGATTTTAATGTTAGCCATTCTGTATTCTCAGAGTCATTTTCTATTGGGACCTCTGAATGGCATCCGCAGTGTCTTCTTAGTGTTCATGATGGCTAACAATGTTGAAAATTTCTCTTTTTTTCATTTTTTTATTAAATTATATAATTTTACAAATTTTCACTTCCTCCCCTCCTCCCATTTCCCCTCCTCTCCTCCCATCCCCCCACCAAGGCCAACTGGACTGGGACTAATGGAGCATGTGATCAAACCGGACTCTCTGAACGTGGCTGACAAGGAGGGCTGACTGAAAATTTCTTAAAGTGTTTCCCCAACATTTGAGAGTCCTCTGTTGAATATTCTCTGTTTAGAATTGTACCCCATTTTATAATGATTTTTTTCTTTCTTTATTGATTTTTATTGAGCTCCACATTTCTCTCTGCTCCCTTCTCTGCCTCTCCCCTCCACTTCCACCCTCCCCCAAGGTAACTATGGTCCCAATTTACCCAGGAGATCTTATCTTTTCTACTTCTCATATAGATTAGATCTATGTATGTCTCTCTTAAGGTTCTCATAGTAGTATAGGTCTCTGGGATTGTGATTTGTGGGCTGGTTTTCTTTGCTTTATGTTTAGAAACTACTTTTGAGTGAGTACATGTGATAATTGTCTTTCTGGGTCTTGGTTACCTTACTCAAAATGATGTTTTCTAGCTCCATCCATTTTCCTGCAAAATTCAAGATGTAGTTACGTTTTTCTACTGTGCAGTAGTACATTGTGTAAGTGTGCACATTTTTCTTATCCATTTTTTTTTTTTGGTCAAGTGGCATTTAGGTCATGTGCTCAACCATGTTTATAGAAGCATTGTTTGTCATATTCAGAACCTGGAATTATTTTTTTATGTCTAGTCTTGAGTTCTTTATGTATTTTGAATGTCTGATGTGGGGTTGGTAAAGTTCTCTACCACTCTGTAAACTGCCATTTAGTTATTTTGATAGTTTCATTTACCTTACAAACCCTTTTAAGTTTCATCAGATGCCATTGTTAATTGGTGATCTTATTGCTCTGTTCAGGAAATTTTCTCCTGTGCCAATCTGTGCAAGGCTATTCCCCACTTTACCATCTATCAGGTTCAGTGTATCTGGTTTTATGTTGAGGTCTTTTATCCACTTTACATTGAATTTTGTGCAGGTTGATAGATATAAAACTATTTGCACACTTCTACATGCTGACATGTATTTAGACCACCATTTGTTGAAGTTCCTTTGTTTTTCCAGTGTATAATTTTTGTTATTTTTTTCAAAAATTAATTGTGCATAGGTGTATGGATTTACTTATGGGCCTTCAGTTCAATCCCATTGATCAACATGTCTGTGGTTATATCAATACAATAAAATTTTTATGACTTTTCCCTACAGTACAGATTGAAATAAGGGATAGTGATACCTCTAGAAGTTCTTTTATTTTCCAGGATAGTTTTTGCTATCAGCAACCTGATTTCTAAAGTAACTACACAAGTTTACACTTAAATCAACATGTGACTATAGATTACCCTTTCCCTACATGCATGCCTGGATTTGTTGTCTTTATTTTTGAGTATACAGTCATTCTTATTGAGGCAATAATGTATCATTGGAGTTGTCTTAATCTGAATTTCATGGGTGAACTAAGGACTTTGGTTGCAGGCCATAGAGAATTAAATCTTGAACTGAATAGGAAATTCTCCCTGCTGATTATGTTTTCTAGTGCATGAAGGTACTATGAAGCTACAGGGAAAAAAAGACATCAATAATTTACATAGTACCAGATCTTGCAGTCTACTTTGTCAGCCTCCAGGTAAGAGGTACCAACTAATGGTTCCTATTACATGCTGAATAACTGCTTACTAATTGGATTTGTGACCTGCTCCATAAGAAAGACCCCATCTCAGGTACACATGTTCCAAAACTCATGGTGAGGAACGATACTGCCCAAGTTGTTTTGTATAGCTGTATTGCTGATGGTCATGTTGTCTAATTGTCTATATATATATATATATATATATATATATATATATATATATATGTTTATATATAATAGATTAGTGCTGGTTTCAATCTTGATCACAGAAGCATCTGTGTGCTGCATGTAATGATCCCTGAAGACATTCATGGCTGGACAAAGTGCTGAGAATGAATGACTGAGTACTCAGCCACAGTGAATCCTCTTTATCAACCCCCTTCTTCCCCCAAATCAAGGATCATCATGAAACAGAGAAAAGAAAGAATGTAAGGTTCAGAGAATGAGGTTGAAAGTCATGAAATTCTATCTACAGTGATTGATCTATTCTTATTGCACAAATGACCTCTTAGTAGCTGTTGTTAGCAGCCTAAGTCCTGCACAAAGTCAAATCGGTGAAAATTACAGAGTGAAAGCCTGTGGAAAGGCTAAGCAGGTAAATGTGTTTCTTTACCAAACTGACAATATTAGTTTGATTTCTGACAGCCACCTCTTAGAAGAAAAGAACTGAACTCCATAAGTTGTCTTCTAAGTTCCTTCACACATTTGTGCCCTGCCCCATCTCCCTACTAAACAAAGTATATTTTAAAAGATTACAGCACAGTTAGGGGAGTGAGTGCCTGTTGGGTAGCTATTAGGACCAGAAGAATGTGTAAGAAGGTAGAATCAGTTTTTTTAGAAGTATGCCCACTTGGCGGTTACTTCCAAGCTAGCGGATAATGCCCATCATGTCCATACAGACAGCACTTATTAGACTTATTGAGTTATTAATTAATAAAACAAAAGAGATCAATATGTTAGAAGAACGACCTTTTGTTTTGGGAGATCATATGGGGAGCAGGAGGAACATAGTAGGTAAAAATATGATCGAAAGATATTGCATTCATAAATGAAAATTGCAAAGGATGAGCAAAAACATTCTGAAATAGCATTATTACATATGTTTAGAATTTTCATGTGGGTATATAATGTCCACTGTACATATTTACCATATAAAGTCACCCTATCATTTTCTTGTCCTTCCACATCCATTTGCCACTTTTATTCCACTGGACATTTTTAGTTCTAAGTCCTTACATATGTGTATTCACAATTATTTCTAACTATGCAATATCTAAGGACTACAAATAGGACTCAGCCAGTATCTGTTTATGAGAGGGTCTTAAATTACTTAATAATGTCATCATTTTCCTCAAAGTGATATAAGTTCCTTATACATTACTAATGAATAAATTCTGTTTTATAACATATATGCCATGTTTTCTTGATACAGTCAATTGTTCAAAGACATGTAGTTCCTTTCTAAAATTTAGCTACTGTATATAATGCTGCAATAATGTTTGTGACATTTTCACTTTTTTTTGGTTTGTTTTTTGTTTTTCGAGGCAGGGTTTCTCTGTGGCTTTGGGGCCTGTACTGGAAAAAGCTCTTGTAAACCAGGCTCGCCTTGCAATCACAGAAATTCACATGTCTCTGCACAAGTGCTGGGTAAAAAGTGAACACTACCACGGCCTGGCTGACATTTTCAATTTTGATCATATGTGTAAGAGATTAGGTTACAATCTTCTGGAGAAATACTTCCCAACTTCATGTAGATGAAAAACCATTAGAAATTCTCATAATTTACAAGTTTTGAAATCTTTTTCACAACTACCATCTGTAAATCTTTTGTCACAAGAGGAAAAACTGTCTCTGACGAAAGTCTATTTGTAAATTGAGAGTTTATATCTTAATGTTATGTCTACAGGTCTGCACAGGGCTCGTGGGTATAGTATGGATTTCATTTTCTCAGACAGGATTAGAAACGGACTTTAGCATCCTGCTGCCTGACCCAAAGACCTCTACCTCTTTCTTCTAAAGCTGTACTAGGACATTATCAAAGAGGCATACTGCTCATGAATATACAAATCACATGACTCTATGGCGGTAAATAGAGATATGTCCACACCCAGAACAACATATAATCAGTGTCCTCTCCACAGTCACTGAGCACACAGGTCATTACCATGGAGTGGAGCTGGGTCACTCTCTTCCTCATGTCACTAACTACAGGTAAGGGGGCATTCCTGTTTCAAATCTGAAGAGGGAACAGGGACAGAGCTGACAATGACATCTAAGGTGTCTTTTTTTCTACAGATGTCCACTCCCAGGTACAGCTGCAGCAGTCTGGGCCTGAGTTTGTGAGGTCTGGGACCTCAGTGAAATTGTCCTGCAGGACGTCTGACGATATCACTAATTACTATATTCACTGGGTGAAGCAGAGGCCTACTCAGGGTCTGGAATGGATTGGAAGAATTGATCCTGATAATGTTGATGTTATTGATTATGCTCAGAAGTTCCAGGGCAAGGCCACACTGACTGCAGACACATCCTCCAACACAGCCTACATGGAGCTCAGAAGCCTGACATCTGAAGACTCAGCAGTCTATTACTGTGTAACACACAGTGTTACAACCACATCCTGAATGTGTCAGAAACCCTGGAGGAACGGAAAGTTGCCCTGGGACTGAGATGACAGAGACAGCTAGCCTGAAGATTTACACAGAAATAATCTGAGTGTCTGTTTTTTTGCCTCCTTCTCTATGGATAAAATGATGCTAATTGATCGCCATTTACATGTTTCCCTATAATAAAACACTAAAGAACGGAAAACAGAGTTAATGCATAGTGACAGATTTATCTCTGGATTCGAAAAGACTCGAACACTTTGGAGTAGGATTGAATAATGTATAATATGAATTTTACCAGTAAAGTTCATATAAACAGCATCTGACCAAAGCAAGACTCCTCTCACAGTCTTAAGTGCATTAAGGTGTGTTTTAAAGTTCTCCCTGTTTTGTGTAGCAGAATTTCAGTTTCTCAGAATGGAAGAGATATTTACATCATAATGTATTACCACAAAAGTGTAAATCTTACAAGTTGACAAAAATAACATTAAGTTACTTTTCATAGAATTGATTTATTTACCCAGTGTGTATACATGCTAGTTAAGAATAGGTTTGAGATTATTAATATTAAACTGATGTTAAGTTTACTACTGTTCCAGAAACAGTACCCTGATCTACAGTCTCAGGCTTTTACAGAAACTGGCCTACTCTGACACTACATCATCCTTCACGTTCCTCTGGATACAATGATGCCACTCTTGTTCCATGGAGTGATTGACTTTGGATACCTGGACTAATATCAATCAGCATGGAATCCTGTGGTACTTGATACTCTGGGGGTTGATTCAATAAGAAATTTCTGTAGCGTAGAGGGATAGTTTGGCCTGTTCCTATAACCAACATATATCCCCTTGGAATATGAATAATATGTACTGAATATCTATGGCATAATCTTCATTTGCTATGGAAGGCAGGAATCCCGTTGGCCTATTCTGTGTTAGAGATTATTTAAACCTCTGTTGAATTTAAAATATTGTTTAAATTTAAAATACTGTCTTCATAAAACTTTCTCCTGTCTCCATCAACAGGAAAGCATTTATGATGAGCTGGCAAGGGAATATTCCAATTCTGTCCTCTGAATTTAACAATACTCAACAATGATAAAGCATCAGTCAAGTGCCTGTAAGACCTTGATTCGAGCAGTTGTCTGTTGCATGCTGCAGAGCCATTTTGATGTGCCCAAACCACTTATACTGCAAACTTAAACACCTTATACTCCCCACTCTGTACAGCCACTGTGGAATCAGTGTGACTGCTCCAGAGGAAGATTGGAAAAGACCTACCCCAGCATCCAGCTCTACCACTCTGGAGCATATAACCAAATGACTCTACATCCTACTAGAGATACTCACTCAATAATGTTCACTGCTACTCTACACATAATAGCCAGAAATTGGAAAAAGCCTCTTTGCTCCTGTTATCATCCATTCCAGGATCCATTTTTTTTCTTATGGAACCATTGTACTCCCTGCCTTTAATGAGGATAATTATGATAATCTTTGAATATCATAGAGATAATATCAGATACATTTCTATTTTAATATATATAATTTAATCACAAATGAAAAGTCATCATGACATTGAAATGACCTGGGAAATGAACCAAGTGTAAGTACAGGTCTTATTCCCCATCCTTCCATGAAGATTCAGTGCCTCAGCTGGCTCTCAGCATTGAGGGTTTGGTTTCTTTTTACAGTGTTACTATAACTCTATGGTAAGTGCAAACTCATTGTTTAGACACATCTTGATGCATTTATATTTTATACATATAAATAAAAAGATAGTTTATTCCTAAAAATGAGTTGATCATTTTTGACATAGATATCTTAAAAGAAATCAGTTTACTCAAGTTTTTTTCTATATTTTCAGACACGTTCATATCACTGTGATCATTTCATATCAGACATGTTTCATATCATTTCACATAGTCACTGTGAAAGGTGTTCAAAGTTAGGCAAATCCTTGTCTTTCTTAATTCTAAAACATCCATAGTGGCAAGAAAAAGAGATCACATTGTGTTTTAACATCACAGTACCAGTGAATAAAATCCTAGGCCCTGTGTGGTGACGTTCAGTGTCTCCCTTCCTTCTGCCCCCCTCCAGTATGCTCGAGGTCTGAGACAATAGAGATAACTTTGTCATTGCCTAAGTTAATGTTTTCCATTGGTGCTGTTTTTAAAGAATCAGAGGGCAGTATAAAATTGAAGCTACTAATATTGAATGAATTGAAATCTCAATTACATGAGGCAGGAAATTATCAAATTAGTAGTCAATGAAATATCACTCTCTTCCATGCAATTATAGACTGCATAGCTGCCAGCTCACAAGGGCACCTACTCTTCCTAGCTACATTAACACAGTACTCATCAGATGGGTTGTATAATGAATGTCTGTCTCTACCAGGTGGGCTACTTTCCTTGGGGAAAAAAGTGAACTCCAGTGAGGGCTTCTGTGCCTCCCCTCAGAGACTTGCTCTCCATGAGTTGTAAAAATTGAGTCCCTTATCAAAGCCAGTACCTGGCATGGAATGCAAGTTTCTCCTGTATCCCCCCAACCCTGGATTGAAAAGCCAAAACTGGGTCTGGGTACTCACTGGTGTGCAGCCACAGACAGACTTCCTTCTTCATTCCTGTTGCTGATTTACCCTGCATGTGAGTTCCAAGTCTCACTATGGGGCAGACATGTATATTATCACCTATTCCAACCTTATCCTGTGCTTTCCTTTCTCCAGTTGTCCTATCCCAGGTTACACAGAAGGAATCTGGCCCTGGGCTGTTGCAACCCTCCTAGGATCTCATACTGACCTGCTCTTTCTCTGGGTTTTAACTGAGCACTTCTGGTATAGGTGTGGGTTGGATCCATCAGCCCTCAGGAAAGGGTTTGCATTGGCTTGCAAAAATCTGGTGGGATGATACTAAGTTCTACAACACACACCTGAATATTCGGCTCACAGTCACCAAGGACACCAACAACCTGATATTCCTCAAGATCACCAGTCTGTATGGTCCAGATACTGCTACATCCTATTGTGCACGAAAGAGCACATTGAGCAACCTCAGCTGACAGCAGCACAACAGTCCAGGCTGCTTCTCAGCTCTATGCCTCCCTCCTACAATTTATGGGTTTGGGAGTGGACACAGTTTTCTGCTAGCCTCTGGGGATTCCTCTACACTATTTGTTTCAGAGCCCTGGCTTCCTGATACAAATGAATTCCCTTTTAAAAATTATTCAGGAATGAGAATCTGTTCCTAAGATTTTTTTTTTATTAAAAATTTCCATCTCCTCCCCCTTCCCTCCCCTCCCCTCCACCCGTGCCCCCACTCCCTCCCTCTCCAGGCCAAAGAGCCATCAGAGTTCCCTAAGATTTTTGTGGAGGCCTAAAAATGTGAACCTTGTTCCACCTTGTCTGAATGTTAGAGAGTTTTTGCTTGTCTAAAGTTGTTGACAAGTGCAACTGCATATCCTGACATAGGGTGTGGTTACTTGTTTTTTTTTTTTTTTTTGGTGTTAAGGCAGATCCACTCCACTCTGACTAATGATTAGGATTTTCAAGCATACCTTGTTTCCTCATTTTTCAAATGGAAGTTTTCACTTTGAGAGTGACTACCTTCAGGATTCTTGGTCTAGGGTGGGTTCACTGCCTAAACAACAGTATGCTAATGACTTGATGTCATAGTTTTGAAGCAAATAACTGTTACATTTGTCTTTTGTATCATGTTAAAGTAGTTTGTTATCTTTTTCCCCCATTGTATTGGGGTAAAAAAGTGTATGACAACTTAAATGCAGGCAAATTTCAGTGTTCACTGGAATGCCCTCCTGATACTATCCTGTGCTTCTATTTTTATCATTTTCATGCATGTGTTCATACTCATTACTGACTTTTCTAATCTCCATGCTCCTACCCTAGTAAGTGGTAACTTTCCTGAATCTGGTCTCCAACAGTTTTTTAAGTATTAAGGTTGTCTTTTCTAAATCCAGGTGGTTTAGAGATGTTTTTGCACTCAGTCTTTGGACTCAAATTCCTAAAAGAGCAGATTCCAGATTATTGCAACATTCAGTAAACTACTGGATATTTGGAAGATTGGCATTCCTAGACAAACAGTCATAAATTTAATCATTGGCCAATGTGGCTTTAAGTAAATCACAAAATAACTCAGGCTATCACAAGGCTATTGGTTGCTCTTCACAAACTGATGGTAAAACCCTAGTGCTAAAGACAACACTTATGTATCTCATTGAACATGATGAATTTGAATTGGCACCTTATTGGAGGTCTTATCTACTGACTTAATAGCAGTAGAAAATACTTGGCAGGCTTTCAGAGGAGAAGTGTAATAATAAACCTAATAACAATCTGTGACCCACAATGGTAATCTGCCTGTTAGTTATGCTTGTGTATTCATTAGTGGCACAAATATTGGGGGAGTAATCAGCCATTCTTTGATTGGCTTTAAAGACAACTCCATGAATGTAAACCATGCTTGAAACTACTAGAACATTCTAAAACTTGTAGTGACATTGCTTATGGGAAAACCATTATTATGCTAAAGCCATGGTTTTCCACTTGTGTGGTATGACATCTTTGGGAATTTAACAACCCTTTCACGGGGATCAAAGAATTCTTTCACAGGGTTCACATATCAGGTACCTTGCAGGTCAGATATTTACATTGATTCATAGTGGAGAGTTATCATTACATAATAGAAACAAAATAATATCATGTTTAGGGGTCACTAAAAAATGAGGAACTATATTACGGTGTTACAGCAATAGGAAGTTTGAGGTCCAATGTGCTAAAAGAATAGAACAATAAAATAATTCCCAAACACTTGTCTGTTTATGCATATTAATCTGTGCTTCACACAAGTATCAGTGTAGTTTCTTCTTTCAGAATATGGGAAAAACATAGAGAATCTCAAATGGACAACTATAGAGAATGAGCAATATTGGACCACTCAGTTATAAATCTGTTGTCTTAAACAAACATTGTCCGCAGGACTTAAGGACTAATGTAGAAGAAGAGCTAGAAAGACTTTAAGAGCCAGAGGTGTTGAATGAGTCAAAAAAAAAAAAAAAAACAGTCTCTTCCTAACACAATAAGGTTGATACACGTATGAACTCACTAGACTGTGGAAGTGGATACAGGGCTTGAACATGTTCAAACAACATGGGATTCTACTGTTAAGAGGGGAAATAAACAGGACTCCCAATCCTAATGAAGAAGCTATCTGCAATTGGTATGAACATGTAAAGAAAAATTAGTGTACTTTAGAGGAATTTTACTGGCTGACTTAAACCCACTTCCCAATAGGTCTTATACTAAAACCAATACTAACACAGTGGTATTTTTGAAGATGTTTCTTTAACCACATAAATTTATTTGGGCATTTTCTTATTTTGCTTGTTTTTTGTTTATATATTTTGGTTTCTGATTCTGGGGTTTTTGGGAGTCTGTGTGTGTGTTTGTGTGTGTGTGTGTGAGAGAGAGAGGGAGAGACAGAGACAGAGACAGAGACAGAGACAGAAAGAGAGAAAAAGAAGGATATGGTTGTTTTGAAAAATTGAAAGAAACAAAGGCTGTGCAATTTAGTTATTAGGGAGGTGAAGAGGATCTAGAAGCAGTTGGGAAAAAGAATAAATATGGTCAGAGGGTATTGCTTAAAAACAATTTTTTCAATAAATAAAATTTAAATGAAACACGCTAGAATCCCCCTCCAAAATTGTGTATTGAATTTTTCAATAGATGAGGATATTATGTATAGACTAAATATGTTTATTGATGTTACTGGCATGCACATGAACAAGCTGGTTGTAGAGTTTCCAGTTTCTTGTCAGTTTCCTACTGCACTGTTGATTTTATCTCTTATAATCTGGTAGGAATTTATGATTATTTCTAAATGTTTTACTGCTCAGATGTTTTATCACAACATGGGCAAATCATTATAGAAAAATGCTTCCTTCCAGACACAATCAAGCACAGACACAGACAAACAAATCTTTGTTACTGATATCAAATACTATAATTCAGTTTCCATCCACTTATTTCTCATTGTCTTACATGACATCATCAAGACAGGATTCATTGTCCAGTGCAGATCTCTAAGATTCAGACTCTTCCTACGATGGGTCCACTTTTATTTTCTCTAAGTCAAGTTGCCACTCATTATCTATTGTTGGAAACACAGGCCTGTTTCAGTACTTACTTCAAATTGATTCAGCTCTAAGAGTCACCAAGTCCTGAGACGAATCAGTATTTATTCATTTATATCAATGTTTTCATTCTCCTGTACAATAATGTACAATTCTTTAGTCTGTCTATAAAACAGTGCAAAGCGAGTGACTTACCATGAACAGAGGTGAATTAAATCATCATTCTTCAGCTGAGAAGATTCAAGATATTACTATTTGTCACAGACAACAATGTTCTTGTCCTTGGTGATGCTGATTCATGAAATTCATGAATTTTCTAAGATGAATAACCTGCAGATCTTGTTTGTAACGTCTGCTGGAGGACATTGTACAGCTCTCTAGAGACATATCCAAACTTTTGGTCCTACACCTGCTGTATATGCCCACTGAGGAAATAATGCTGTATCAATATTTGAGTGAATCAGAGAAAGGAGATCAGAACTAGGTTCCAGATGCAATCCTCTTTGCAAAAAGTTTTATGAATAGTGCAAATGGTTCTCAGACCCTCAGCAATGTTGAAAAGCATAAAATATAGCACAGTGACAGAAAGAACTGCTGAGAATTCTGATGAGTGAAAGCAAGCCCAGGCAAAGAAGTATGAAATAAATCACATAAAAATGTGAATGAGAAGCCGGGCGGTGGTGGCGCACGCCTTTAATCCCAGCACTCGGGAGGCAGAGGCAAGCGGATCTCTGAGTTCGAGGCCAGCCTGGTCTACAAGAGCTAGATCCAGGACAGGCTCTAGAAACTACAGGGGAACCCTGTCTCAAAAAACCAAAAAAAAAAAATGTGAATGAGAATGATAGACATCAGTGTATGCATGTATTTTAATGAACTCTTGCCCAGTTTCACACACATTGTATCACTTTAGCCTGTATTGTGATCCTCACATTAGTATAACTTAGGAAAAAAACTCATGTCATCTTTTTATGATGTCACTTTAGTGCATGAATTCGGTGATGAGAGGAAAATGTCTTTGTAAATCCACACTGCTCAATCAGCCAAAATTACTGCACATTCACACTATAGCCACTGGCATCCCACAATGCTAGACTATGAATCACACCATTATCCACTTTATGCAGGAGAGAAGAAATACTGAAATCCAAGGGGAGCACCTCCAGCACTCTGAATAGTAGGAATAACTGTACCTCTACAGTGAAAAGAGAATATTTTCCACTCAGGGAGTTTCTCACTATTCTGATAGTCTAAAGGACATTATATAAATTCATATATGAAGGGAAGCCACACATTGGACTAGTCCCAGCTTCTTATATCCTGCAATATTACATTTGTGTTCCTGAAGTTAGAACAAAACATATGTGAATAGTATCACTTTCTATAGCACACATTTTGTTTTATTTTGTGAAACTCCTTTTCTGATATTTAACCACACAAGCACACAAAATCTTTCATAATGCTGTTAGCTTCTCATTCCTGGGAGCACAATCCAAGACATTCTTTTTTCTAAAGATTAAATACAATTTTCTATTTGACTTCAAAAAAGAGTAGGCCCTTCCCTAGAAGAGTGGATGTCATTAACAAGAGATAGATTGATGGTGGCCAAATACATATTTTGACTGCTGAGATCTGTAACCTAACACATAGAGTTAGTAAATGGCCTGTTTTTCAAATCTCCAAGCCAACATAAATCTGTCAAGCAAGATTGATCATATTTCTTTCATTTTTTTCTTTTATTAAAAAAGTTATGCCTCCTCCCCACCTTCTATTTCCCTTCCCCTTCCCTCACTCCCCTTCCCCTCCCTCTACAGTCCAAAGAGCAGTCAGGGTTCCCTGCTCTGTTAGGAGTCCAAGGTCTTCTCCCCTCCATCCAGGTCTAGGAAGATGAGCATCCAGACAGGCTAGGGTCCCACAAAGCCAGTGCATGCAGTAGAATCAAAACTCAGTGCCATTGTCCTTGGCTTCTCAGCAGACCTTATTGTCCACCATGTTCAGGGAGTCCAGTTTTATCCCATGCTTTTTCAGACCCAGTCCAGCTGGGCTTGGTGAGCTCCCATTATATCAGCCCCACCTTCTTAGTGGGTGGGTGCACCACTCACGGTCCTGACTTCCTTGCTCATGTTCTCCCTCATTCTGCTCCTCACTTGGACCTTGGGAGCTCAGTACAGTGCTCCAAGGTGGGTCTCTGTCAATATCTCCATCCATCGCCAAATGAAGGTTCTATGGTGATATGCAAGATATACATCAGTATGGCTATTGGATCGGGCCATTTCAGGTTCCCTTTCCTCAGCTGTCCAAGGAACTAGCTGGGGACATCTCCCAGGATACGTGGGAACCCCTCTAGAGTCAAGTCTCTTGCCAACCATAGAATGGCTCTCTTAATTAAGATATATACTTCCCTGTTCCCATATCTGCCCTTCCTTTATCCCAACCATCCCATTCCCCCAAAATCTCCCCATCCTCCTTTCACACTTTTCTCTCCCCATCTCCCCTTGCCCCAAAGCCACCACCACCCCCAAGTTCCCAATTTTTGCCCAGCAATCTTGACTACTTCCAATATCCAGGAGGATAGCTATATGTTTTTCTTTGGGTTCACATTCTTAATTAGCCTCTCTAGAATCACAAATTATAGGCTCAACGTCCTTTATTTATGGCTAGAAACCAATTATGAGTGAGTATATCCATACTCATCTTTTTGGGTCTGGGTTACCTCACTGAGGATAGTGTTTTCTATTTCCATCTGTTTGCATGCAAAAATCAAGATGTCCTTGTTTTTTACCACTGAGTAGTATTCTAATATGCATATATTCCACACTTTCTTCATCCATTCTTCCATTGAAGGGCATCAAGGTTGTTTCCAGTTTCTGGCTAGTACAAACAATGCTGCAATGAACATAGTTGAACAAATGCTTTTGTAATATGATAGGGTGTCTCTTCGGTATATTCCCAAGAGTGGAATTGCTGGGTCCTGGTGTAGGTTGATCCCCGATTTCCTGAGAAACCACCACACTGCTTTCCAAAGTGGTTGCACAAGTTTGCATTCCCACCAGCAATGGATAAGTGTGCCCCTTACTACACAACCTCTCCAGCAAAGGCTATCATTGGTGTTTTTTTTATTTTAGCCATTCTAACAGGTGTAAGATGGTATCTCAAAGTTGTTTTGATTTGCATTTCCCTGATTGCTAAGGAGGCTGAGCATGACCTTAAGTGTCTTTTGGCCATTTGGACTTCTTCTGATGAGAATTCTCTGTTCAGTTCAGTGCCCCATTTTTTAAATTGGGTCAATTAGCATTTTATTTTCTAGTTTCTTGAGTTCTTTATATATTTTGGAGATCATATCTTTTTCTGTTGTGAGGTTGGTGAAGATCTTTTCTCAGTCAGTAGGTTGCCTTTTTGACTTAGTGACAGTGTCCTTTGGTTTACAGAAGCTTCTCAATTTCAGGAGGTTCCATTTATTCAATGATGCCCTTAATGTCTGTGCTGTTGGGGTTATATGTGGGAAGTGGTCTCCTGTATCCATATGTTGTAGAGTACTTCCCACTTTCTCCTCTATCAGGCTCAGTGTGATCTGATTAATATTGAGGTCTTTAATCCATTTGGACTTGAGTTTTGTGCATGGTGATAGATACGGATCTACTTTCATTCTTCTACAGGCTGACATCCAGTTATGCCAGCACCATTTGTTAAAGATGCTTTCTTTCTTCCATAGCATACTTTTAGCTCCTTTATCAAAAATCAGATGCTCACAGGTTTGTGGGTTAAAATCCGGGTCTTCTGTTTTATTCCATTGGTCGACTTCTCTGTTTTTATGCCAATACCAAGCTGTTTTCAATACTGTGGCTTTGTAATATTGTTTGAAGTCATGGATGGTAATGCCCCCAGAAGTTCCTTTATTGTATGAGATTGTTTTGGCTATCCTGGGTTTTTTGTTTTTCCATATAAAGTTGATTATTGTTCTCTCAAGATCTGTGAATAATTTTGATGGGACCTTGATGGGGACTGCATTGAATCTATAGATTGCCTTTGGTAGAATTGCCATTTTTTATGTTGATCCTCCCAATCCAAGAGCAAGGGAGATCCTTCCATTTTCTGGTATCCCCTTCAATTTCTTTCTTCAATGACTTAAAGTTCTTGTCAAATAGATCTTTCACTTCCTTGGTTAGAGTTACCCCAAGGTATTTTATGTTATTTGTGGATATTGTGAAAGGTGATGCTTCTCTGATTTCCCACTCTGCTTCCTTATCCTTTGTGTATATGAGGGCTACTGATTTTCTGGAGTTGATAAACACATTGCTAAAGGTATTTATCAGCTATAGAAGTTCTTTGGTAGAGTTTTTGGGGTTGCTTATGTATACTATCATATCATCTGCAAATAACGAAAGTTTAACTTCTTCCTTTCCAATTCGAATCCCCTTGATCTCCTTATGCTATCTTGTCTTATTGCTATTGCTAGAACTTCAAGCACTATATTGAAGAGGTATGGAGAGAGTGGACAGCCTTGTCATGTTTCTGATTTTAGTGGGATGGCTTTGAGTTTCTCTCCATTTAATTTGATGTTAGCTGTCGGCTTGCTGTAAATAGCTTTTATTATATTTAGGTATGACCCTTGTATCCCTAATCTCTAAGACCTTTATAATAAAAGGGTGTTGAATTTTGTCAAATGCTTTTTCAGCATCTAATGAGATGATCATATGGTTTTTTCTTTCAGTTTATTTATACGATGGATGACATCGACAGATTTTCGTATGTTGAACCAGCCCTGCATCTCTGGATGAAGCCTACTTGATCATAATGGATAATTTTTCTAATGTGTTCTTGGATTTGTTTGCCAGTATTTTATTGAGAATATTTGCATCAATGTTCATGTGTGAGACTGGCCTGTAATTCTCTTTCTTGGTTGAGTCTTTGTGTGGTTTTGGTATCAGGGTAACTATAGCTTCATAAAAGGAATTTGGCAATGACTGTTCTGTTTCTTTATTGTGAACTACATTAAGGAGTATAGGAATTAGGTCTTCATTTAAGTTCTTGGAGAAATCTGCATTGAAACCATCAGGTCCTGGGCTTTTTTTCATAGGGGGGTTTTTGATAACAGTTTCTAATTCTATGAGAGTAACAGGTCTATTTAGATCTGGTCCTGGTTTAACTTTGGTATGTGGTACTTATCTAAAAAAGTGTCCATTTTTTCACATTTTCCAATTTTGTGGCATACAGGCTTTTGTAGTAAGATCTAATGATTCTCTGAATTTCTTCTGTGTCTGTGGTTATGTCCCCCTTTTCATTTCTGATCTTATTAATTTGCATGTTCTCTCTCAACCATTTGATTAGTTTGGCTAGGGGTTTGTCAATCTTGTTGATTGTCTCCAAGAACCAGGTTTTTGTTTCATTGATTCTTTGGATTGTTTTCTGTGATTCTATTTTGTTGATTTCCACCCTCAGTTTGATTATTTCCAGTCTTTTTTTATGGTTTATTTTTTTATATTTAAAAATTACCATCTCCTCCCCTTCTTCACCTCTTCCCTCCCCTCCCCTCCACCCATACCCCCCATCCCTCCCTCTCCAGGCCAAGGAGCCATCGGGGTTCCCTACTCTATGTTAAGACCAAGGTCCTCCCAACTCCCCTCAGGTCCAGGAAGGTGAGCAACCAAACTGACAAGGCTCCCACAGAGCCCGTCCATGCATAAGAATCTAAGCCCAGCGCCTTTGTCCTTGGCTTCTCAGTCAGCCTCCACCGTCGGCCACATTCAGAGAGTCCGGTTTGGTCTCATGTTCCATCAGTCCCATTCCAACTGGAGTTGGTGATCTCCCGTTAGTTCTGTCCCACCATCTCCATGGGTGAATGCACCCCTCATGGTCCTGACTTCCTTGCTCATGTTCTCTCTCCTTCTGCTCCTCATCAGGACCTCGGGAGCTCAGTCCAGTGCTCCAATGTGGGGCTCAGTCATTTTCTTCATCTATCGCCAGGTGGAGGTTCAATGGTGGTATGCAAGAAATTCATCAGTATGGCTATAGGATCTGGCCTTTTCCGGATCCCTCTCCTCAGCTGCCCAAGGAACTAGCTGGGGGTGTCTCCCTGGAAACCCAGGAACCCCTCTAGAGTCAAGTCTCTTGACAACCCTCAGATGGCTCCCTAAATTAAGATATATGCTTCCCTGCTCCCATATCCACTCTTCCTGTATCCCAAGCATCCCATTCCTCCGAGCTGCCCCCATTCTCCCCTTCACAGCTTTTCTCTCCCCATCTTCCCTTGGCCCCATCTCACCCCAACCTCAAGTTCCCAAATTTTGCCCAAAGAAAAGCATATAGTAATCCAGTCTTTTTTATATGTATTTATTTTTATTATGTATATGACATTCTGTCTGTGTGTATGCCTGATGACCAGAAGAGGGCACCAGACCCCATTACAGATGGTTGTGAGCAACCATGTGGTTGCTGGGAATTGATCTCAGGACCTTTGGAAGAGCAGGCAATGCTCTTAACAACTGAGCCATCTCTCCAGCCCCTATTTCCAGTCATTTACTCCTCCTGGATGAGTCTGCTTCTTTTTTTTTCTATAGCTTTCAGGTGTGCTGTTAAGTCTCCAATGTATGCTTTCTCTGTTTTCTTTAAGTGGACACTTAGTGCTATGAACTTTCCTCTTAGCACTGCATTCATAGTGTCCCATAGGTTTGAGTATGTTGTGTTTTTATTTTCATTAAATTCAAGGAAGACTAATTTCTTTCTTTATTACTTCTTTGACCGAGGTGTGGTTCAGTGGTTGACTGTTCAGTTTCCATGAGTTTGTAGGCTTTTTGGGGGTAGCATTGTTGTTGAATTCTAACTTTAATTCTTGGTGATCCGATAAGACACAGGAGGTTACTAATATGTTTTTATAACTGTGGAAGTTTGCTTTGTTACTAAGTATGTGGTCAATTTTTGAGAAAGTTCCATGAGCTGCAGAGAAGAAGTTATATTCTTTCCTATTTGGGTGGAATGTTTTATAGATGTCTGTTAAGTCCATTTGATTCATTACCTCCATTAATTCTCTTATTTCTCTGTTAGGTTTCTGTCTGATTGACCTGTCCATTGGTGAGAGAGGAGTATTGAAGTTTCCTACTATTAGAGTGTGTGGTTTGATGACTGCCTTGAGTTCTAGTAATGTTTCTTTTATACAAGTGGGTGCTTTTATATTAGGAGCATAGATATTCAGGACTGAGACTTCATCATGAGGAATTGTTCCTGTTATGAGTATATAATGTCCCTCACCATCTCTTCTGATTGGTTTTTGTTTGAAGTCAACTTTGTTAGAAATTAGTATGGCCACATCCTCTTGTTTCTTAGGTCCATTTGCTTGATAAACCTTTTCCCAACCTTTACTCTGAGTAGATGTCTGTCTTTGTGGTTGAGGTGTGTTTCTTGTAAACAGCAGAATGTTGGATCCTGTTTTTGTATCCAATCTCTTAGCCTGTGCCTGTTTATAGGTGAATTGTGTCCATTGATATTAAGTGATATTAATGACCAGTGGTTATCAACTCCGGTCATTTCATTTTTTTTTTTTTTGGTGGTAGGATTTGTGTTTTACCCTTCTTCAAGTTGTGCTGGTGAAGGGTCCCAAAATGTCAGTTATTGTGAGCATGTTGGACTCATTAGTTTGAGATTTTCCTTCTATTACTTTCTGTAAGGCTGGATTTGTAGCTATGTATTGTTAAATTTGTTTTTATCCTGGAAAATTTTGTTTTTTTCATTTATAGTGAATGAAAGCTTGGCTGGGTATAGTATTCCGGGCTTGCATCCATGGTCTCTTACTTTCTGCAGTACATCTATCCAGGGCCTTCTGGCTTTGATGGTTTCCATAGAGAAGTCAGGTGTAAGTCTGATAGCTTTCCCTTTATATGTTACTTGACCTTTTTCCTTTGCAGCTCTTTATATTCCTTCTTTATTCTGTATGTTTTGTGTTTTGATTATTATATGGTGAGGATATGCTTTTTTGATCCAGTCTATTTGGTGTACTGTATGCTTCTTGAACCTTCATAGGAATATCGTTCTTTAAATTGGGAAAGTTTTCTTCTATAATTTTATTGAATATATTTTCTAGACCATTGAGTTGTACTTCTTCTCCTTCTTCTACCCCTATTATTCTTAGGAATGGTCTTTTTATTGTGTCCCAGATTTCCTGAATGTTTTGTGATGAGAATTGGTTGGATTTGCTGTTTTCTTTGATCAGTGCGTTTATTTTCTCTATGGTATCTTCATAATCTGAGATTCTTTCTTCTATCTCTTGTATTCTATTTGTTATGCTTGTTACTGTAGTCTCTATTCATTTACCTAGATTTCCATATCCAGCTGGTCCTCGGTTCTTGTTTTCTTCCTTGCCTCCATTTCAGTTTTCAAGTCTTGAACTGTTTCCATTATCTGTTTTTTTTTCCCCCTTTGGTTTCCTAGGATATCATTTACACATTTTCAATCCTTCAAACTTTTTTTTTCTTTTTTCTTTTGTTGGTTTTTTGAGACAGGGTTTCTCTGCAGCTTTTTTAGAGTCTGTCTTGGAACTAGCTCTTGTAGACCAGGCTGGCCTCGAACTCACAGAGATCCGCCTTCCTCTGCCTCCCGAGTGCTGGGATTAAAGGCGTGTGCCACCACCACCCGGCTTCCTTCAAACTTTTTGTTATTCTTCTCATCCATTTCTTTAAGGGAGTTTTTCACATCCTGTTTAAGGGCCTCTATCACTTTCATGAAGTCAATTTTTTCTACTTCTTCTTGTTTGAGGTGTTCAAATCCTCCTGTTGTAACATCACTGGGTTCTGGTGATTTCATGTTGTTTTTCAGATTGTTGTAGGAATTCTTGCATTGGCACCTGCCCATCTCTTCTTCCGAATGCTCCCCTATGGATCTTCTTTTACAGGATCAGGTGTCCTTGCTTGCCAGGGAGTTTGCAGACAAAAGGCCTACCTTGCTGCAGGCAGGCTCACTGATGGATCTTCTGGTACCAAAGTTCGGTGTCCTTGCTGGTCAGGGATCTCACAGACAAAGGGCCTACCTTGCTGCAGGCAGGCTATTGAAACAAAGAAACTCATGCCCGCCCAGTTGTACTCACTACCCAGTCCCAGCGCCCTGATCAGGCTGAGCTGGGGATGTTATGAGCCTGAAGAGGGGAGAAAGAAGGGAGGGTTTTTCTGGATGCAAGCTGAGTGGGTTATGAAGAGAGAGGCAGTAGTCAGGGAGAATAGCCCCAGCTGGAAGACCAGGAATTATAGGTGGTTGAGGAGTGTCTGTGCTCTGTCTCCTGGGCTGCTGCCATGGGTCAGGAGCTCACTCACCTCACTGATGGATCTTCTGGTCTCGATCATATTTCTTACCAAAAGCAATCATGTTGTGGTTCTCCATTTTACCAGAGTTCTCAGCTCATCATCTCCCTGAAACAGCAACTGCACCCAAGAACAGGAATACACTGGCCCTAAGACATTATTTATAAGTGAAACTATTCAGCTCCTAAAAAGCTTTACTAAGACATTTTTTGCTAGATATGGTCCAACAAGATCTATTTCTTCACATCTGAAATAGCAAGTCTGGATATTAGCCATATCTGGTATTTGAACTGTTGACCATAACTGAGTCAATGTAGAATGGAACATACTTATGAGCCCCGTCAAAAGTGCAGCATGAGAAACAGACTGAGGCATGGTATACAATCTGTGAGTGTCTCTTTATTCATGGCTGCCTGTTGTCCAACAGGCCTTGAGGACAAAAGGGAAGAAGTGTTAAAATAAATCTATGTAAGTGGCCTTTAACAGGAATGGAGACAGCCCTCTGGGAGACTGCTTTTGATGAAAAAGCTCAACTTTAGTCCAGAGTATAAGAATATGGAGAATTGGGTTGTCTGCGGAGATACCAAGATTTGCATTAAGTAGCAAGGTTCTATCATACATTTAAGTTAGTAGAAGCATGGCCCTATCAAAATTTCTAGAGCTCTTACCTAATTACTATGTCTGTCATCAAAAGAAGAATATTTGCAGGAGATGTGTTAAGGGTAACCCTTGAGATAAGTCAGGAATCTTGTGCCTCGAGACATCTCCATGATAAGCCTAAGTAGAAAGCAGGAAACTTTTTCTGTGTGGAGGGAGACCTCCATGTTGCCCTGCTTAGAGAATGTTGCCAAGCTATGGTAGACTATAACATCTGATCAGCCAGGAATGTCTTCCAACACATTCACTAGATTTCTACTTCCTTCTTCATATATTTTTCTGAAGTTGTTAGCTGATATATATGTACCACAGTGGTGCCTCCTGATCTGTTGGCTCTTGTGTCTCGAAACAGGTGGAAGTATGAACTAAGCTCAAGACTGTGTGATTCTCTGACTTCAGGTGCTTTGCCACAGGTATAGAATAGTGAAGGCAGCCAAGATTCTTTCCTTTCCTGTGGTAACCATGTTACAAGGGAGAATTGCTAAAGTTGGATAAATAAAACTGTCACCAGTGTGAAACCTAGTTTTGAGAAGGACATTGATAATTATATAGGCATAAAATAAAATCAAATTTCTGAAATATTTATTCAGAATCTCCAGGTTAATCAAAAGTCATTTACATATGCATCTGAACACTGTATTTAATGCCTATGTTACAAATTAAACCAGACTGTGCAATTTCAATGCAAGCCATGACAAATCAACTTGCAAAGAAGCAAAGGACCAGCAGGGGGCACAAGAAGCTAAGAATCTCCATTAGAGAGATGGGGTGCAGTGTGGAGGGGATTCTGTATCCTTTTTGCTTTTCTTTCTTAAAGTCTGTTAACTGCATGAGTTGTGATTGACATATGATGGTAATATATAGTAAAGATTCCTTGTCAACTTCCTCATGGGTTTGAATATTCTTTTAAAAATTTATACTGTTTTATTTACTTTATACAGTTTTTCAAAAAAATGTACAATATTTTTCTGATTACAGAATCCCCTACCAAATTTCACACCCTCTTCTTCTCTCTGTAGAAAGCAAACAGTCAAAAAAGAAAAATTAAAATAAAAAGCATTTATGTAAGAATAAAAACAGGAACATATATATATATATAATCTATAACACTCAGAATAAAACTATGTCATCTAGGTAAAAGTTAAGTAAGACTGAAGAAATAATGTACAATGCGAAATCAGAGAAAATATCTGTAAAATATTGCATTCATTCTGTGTTAGCCATGTACTGCAAGACTTGTGTCCAGTCCTGCGTGAAGTAAGTACACCCAATAATACTTCAGCAGAGAAAGCAAACATTTCCTTTGCAAGGAATTATCAATTTTAGAACTTCTTCGTTAGGGGATGAAAGCCTGTGTCCGTGTTCTTCTCTCAACATTGGGACCCCATTAGGATCGAATCTGTGCAGACTCAGCATGCTTTCCAGTCTCTATGACTTCATATGTGCATCAGTCCTGTGGTGTCTGGAAGACACTCTATCCTTGGAGTTATGATCCACTTCTAGCTCTTAAGATTTATTTATATTTTATATTCTTTCTCAGAAATAAGGTCTAACTATTGAGTTATTGTAGACAAATAAAAACATCGGCAGTGCCTCATACTGTTTTCTCAACACCTGTGGGGCCTCCATGATTAATAAATCATAGAGAGCTGTGTTGTGCCCAATACAAAGATGTTCATTAATAACTCTTGGTTTCTGGGAGCAGAACAGTTCAGCCATGCAGTTATCTGTGTTCAAATACTCATTAGTTAATTAGAAACCAACTTTGTACTAAACAGGAACTTCTCCCTGCTGGGTAATTTTTTCTTGTGTAGCAAGGAGCTAGTCAGCTGCAAAGGAGAGAAAAGACATCAAGGGTCTTATAGAGTAGCAGACTGCATGGTCTACATAGCTCATTCATGAGCTGTGTAACTCATATTTCTGGAAGCATATATCTCTTATATCCATAGAACATGATGAGAAAAAACACAGGGGCAATGCTAATAACTAAATGACAAGTTTATCTAGATCTCACTAGTTTTCATAATTTTCTTTAAAATATAACTTATGATAAAAATGCTGTATCATCAACAGATCCAAAAAGCTACACCAAAATCTGAACACAAATTTATTCAGTCAACACATAGAAAATCTCAAAAGTAAAAATAGGCACCTAGGACATCCTCCTTTTTTCCTGAAATTTGGTTTTAAATATAACATTATATTTATATTTCTCTTATTCCATAGTATACTTTTCTTTACTTTCATGTTCTTGCTTCATTATGTCATGCAAATGCATTCTATATCCTTTACATTGATATGTTTACTTACGTTTCAGGATCATCATTTTAATATGATTTTCTTACAACTTAAATTGTGTTTCTCTTATACCAACACTTAATGTCTCCATTTTGCAAATGATTTCATGTTTGAAATTCTGTCAGCTGTGTTTTCCTGATTTCCTTTCATTTGATCTATATATTAGTATATCTTTAACCTTAATTCCTCAAACCTCAATGGCCAATTTTAAGTCTCTTGGTTTATATAAATTAAATACACAAATATAATATTCACATCTTGCAATCACATATAAGTGAGAACATGTAGCATTTGTATTTATGGTCTAGAGTGACCTTACTCAGATTATTTTTCCAGTTCCATCCACTTATCTATAGATTTCTTGCTTCATGATTAACTACTGCTTATTATTCCTTTGTTTATACAACCAACATTTTCATTATATATTTGTCCTTTGTTGGAAATATAGGTTTTTCTCTCTTCCAGACACTGTGAAGAGAACACCAATAACATGGATACAGAACTGACTTTTTAATGAGATATAGTCATTGAGCACATGCTTGGGAGGGATATGGCTGGGACACAGCATATTTTTATTGATTAAATTTTGTCAAAATCTACAAACTGGTTTCCCATGAAACTACACTAATTTATTCTTATATCAACCTGTAAACAATCTTTCCCCAGTTCATGCCTGCATCACCTGTACATTGTTTTCTTATTTATAATCATTCTCAGGTAAAAAGAGAACAACAAAGTTGATTCAGTCTACATTTCACTGTGTGTTGAGGACTTTAGTTGTAGGGCATAGAGAAACCAACATTGAACTGAACAGGAAAATCTCCCTGCATGGTAAGTTTTTTTAGTGCAGAAATGTATTATAAAGCCTGAAGAGAGAGAGAAGGCACCAGTAATCTTACACAGTAGCAGACCTCCTGATCTACAATATCAGACTTCAGCTACGATGTATTCACTAGTTCCTAGTAATTTTGTAGTAATGAACTACTTTCTACTTGGATTTGTAGTCAAATTCATAGGAAAGTATTCATTCTTGGTAAGCATGTTAAAAAATACCCATGACTGGAGATGACATACTAATTACCTAGTAGATTCAACTTGTATTGCTAATGGCCATATTGTCAAACTGTCTTAAAATATTTATGTCTATTTCCAATAAGTTGATGCTGCTATCAGCCTTGACCCCAGAATTTCTTCTGTGCTGTGTTTCATGATTAATGGAGACATTCATGACTACCAAAAGTGCTGAAAATGAATGAGTACAAAATCTCAGATGAGTCATTTAACCTCCCAGCTAAAGCACAATGGTCATCACAAAATGGTACTGGAAAGAATATAAGATCCAGAATATATGACAGAAAATCATGGAATTCTAATGTTACTACTTGACTTGACCATTGCACATATGAGCTAACAGTCACTATAGTTTCTAGCAGAAGACATGAACAAATCCAGACAAACACAAAGACAGACTGAGAGCCTGTGAAATTGCTGAGAATGTAAAGGTGTCTACTGGCAGTCTTGACAATACTATTTTGATTGTTGCAGCCCCATTGTAGAATTCAAAAATTTAATTTCTTAAATTGCCCCAGGGCTAAATGCATGCCCCTTCGTGCGTGTGTGTGCTGCTCTCACCATTAAATAAAATGTAATAATATTTTAAAATATTACAACATGATGGAGAGGGACTCATGAAGGCCCACACAAATGTGGAAGACTGTTTGCTTTTTAAGACTGATGAGGAAATTATAATCACTTTTCTTTTTGCGGTTTCTGTATGTTATTTATATATTTGTGAATGATCCCATCTCTATGTGTAGATAGGACTCACTGTGTTAATGAAGAAAAGAGGCCATGAATTTGGGAAAGAGCTAATTGGAAGGTCCTAAGTAGAGCCAGAGGGACATATTCATGATAGATTTGATCATAATATATATCATACATCAATAAACAAAGAATGAGCAAAGTCATCTTAAAAACTGAAACTATTTTAATATATGTTTAGAATTTTCACTCAAAATGATATTGTAGACTGTGTAAATTTTCTGAAAATCTCTACTCTTTTATTTCTTGACCTACCTGTTTTTCCACTTATTATGCTAAACAGTTTCTTTTAAATGTTTTTATGGATTGGTGTATGTAATTGTTTTGTCACAAAATCTAAAAACTAATAATGAAATACTTTTATAATGTATACATTTCTAAGTTGATCTTTAACTAATATAGCCATCTACAGTTGCATTGAATTTCCTGATAGTGATGCCATTTCTTTATTACCTTTAGATAAAATATTTCTGTTGTGTTGCATATATAAACACATTTTCTTGCTGGAATCATCTGTTTTCAATTATATTTGTTTCCATAATTTAGTTATTAGAGAAAGTGGTATAATAAACTTTGATGTACAAATGTTTCTATGGTATGTTTCTTTTGCACATTTATGTCAGTTTTTATTTATTGTGTATGTAACAAGGTACAAAGGAAAATATAAATTGTATATATCTGAAAGGAGGTTACAAATTCTGAAAATTTAGCAGGGTTTGGAATTACTAATGACCATCATCTTCATAATAACAATCACCTCTTATAAATCAACTGATAATCATGTCTCAAGGTGAAGTAACTGTTTCAGGTCTGAAATCAATTTGAGATCTTAGGCCCTGATGTGATTTACAGAGGGTCTTCACAGTGCTCAGGTAAGAAGTATGAGATCATTTCCCCAGAAAGGAGTAGGATTTGAAACTCAGCATCTTGCTACCTGATCAAGGTGCCCTGTACCTCATTTTTCTCCAATTGTACTAGGTCCTTATTTAAGGAGTTCATTGTTCATGAATATGCAAATATGATGAGTGTATGGTGGTCAATACAGGGATGCACCCACTGTAACGTCATCTGATCAGTGTCCTCTCCAGAGTCACTGAACACACAAGGGCCTCACCATGAGGTGGAGCTATATTGTCCTCTTCCTATTGGCAGCAGTTACAGGTAAGAGGCTCCCCAACTACAGATTTCCACACACTCAGGTGACAATGGCATCCACTCTGCCTTTCTCTCAGCAGGTGTGAACTCACAGATCCAGTTGCAACAGTCTAGGGCTGGGCTGGTGAGGCCTGGGGCTTCAGTGAAGATGTCTTGCAAGGCTTCAGGACACAGCTTTACAGACTACATTATGCACTGGGTGAAACAGAAGTCTGAACAGGTACTGGAGTGGATTGGAGGGATTGATCCAGAGGATGGTGAAAATGAATATGCTTAGAAGTTCCAAGGCAAGGCCACACTGACTGCAGACACATCCTCCAACACAGCCTACATGGAGCTCACCAACCTGACATCTGAAGACTCTGCAGTCTATTACTGTGCAAGACACAGTGTTACAACAACATCCTGAGAGTGTCAGAAACCCTGGAGAAGCCTGAGTCTGTGATGACAGAGAGAATAGCCTGGAGACTTGCTGAGAAATAATCACTAGGAGTGTCCCTTGGTTTGTCAAATCAGTCTTTCAGGGTCTTTCTCAAGTTTTCAAAAGAACTGCTGGGGAGGAAGTGATGCTGATTCAGGATGCCTCAGAGCAGGCCATAACTGGACCAGATGTTTACCAGTAACCACCTCCATTGACATGATTCTTTTTTATAAACGACATGGGACAAACTGTAGCAATATATTATGATATGAATATCTTTTAAATTTTTGGGACTAGAAATGTTGCTGGAGTAGCTGAGAATAAGCTACAATCACGTCAGTAAAACACAAATCAACAGGATTTGGTCAAACTAAACCCCCTTTCATAGTCTAGTTTAATTTTCTACATACAAACAATGGCAGTTTGTTGGAAGGGGGTCCCTATAGATGTTGCATTAGGTTCTTTAACCTCTCCTATGAAATCAAATGGTATGTCTTTACCTTGTCTGATAAATTGATGGCAAGAATATTGTTTTTAAGGTGTTAATGCTTTGGATATGAGAAGCAGTGGACAGGCAACCATCCATCCATTTCTAAAGTCATAGTCTAAACTGAGGGGTGGTGAGAATTGTTTTTATATGGGCTTGTCAGGCTAAGAGTAGCCATTCATACATATTTGCTCTAACATCTACTATTTCTGTAGAGACATGACCCTCAAATCTTTTTTGGATAACATTTTGATATTAAAAATGACTTTTTTCTCATTTTTTATTAAAGATTTCCATCTCCTCCCCTCCTCCTCCCCCTTCCCTCCCCTCCCTTCCACCCATACCACCACTCCACCCCTCTCCAAGACAAAAAGCCATCAGGGTTCCCTTCACTATGTTAAGTCCAAGGTCCTCCCAGCTCCCCCTAAGTCCAGGAAGGTGAGCAACCAAACTGACAAGGCTCACAGTGAGCCATCCATGCTGTAGAGTTCATGTTCATTGCTGTTGTCCTTGGTTTCTCAGTCCTCCTCCACCTTCAGCCACATTCAGAGAGTCCGGTTTGGTCCCCTGTTCCATCAGTTCCATTCCAACTGGACTTGGTGGTCCCCCATTAGATCTGTCCTACCGTCTCAATGGGTAAATGCACTCTTCACGGTCCTGATTTCCTTGCTCATGATCTCCCTCCTTTTGCTCCTCATCAGGACCTTGGGAGCTCAGTCTGGTGCTCCTATGTGGGGCTCTGTCATTTTCTCCATCCAATGCCAGGTGAAGGTTCTATGGTGATATGCAAGATATTCATGAGTATGGCAATAGGATCTGGACATTTCTGGCACCCTCTCCTCAGCTGCCCAAGGACCTAGCTGGGGGCGTCTTCCTGGACACCTGGGAACCCCTCTAGATTCAAGTCTCTGCCAAACCTAGAATGGCTCCCTTAACTAAGATATATAATTCCTTGTTCCCATATCCACCCTTCCTATATCCCAACCATCCTATTCCCCCAAGCTCTTCCCATCCTCCACTTTGTAGAAGGAAACGGCGGGGCTGTGTCCCGCCACCCGGCCACCGGCTAGCTTTACACCCGAAATAATTACATGGAAACTGTATTCTTTTAAAAACACTGCCTGGCCCATAGTTTCAGCCTCTTATTGGTTAATTCTCACATCTTCCTTTAACCCATATTTAGTAATCTGGGTAGCACCACGAGGTGTGGCTTACCAGGAGAGATCTTAACCTGCGTCCATCTCGGAGAGGAGCAACATGGAGACTCCCTATGGAGACTGCCTGAAGCGTCTCCCCAACTCTACTTCCTTGTTCCCACAATTCTGTTCTGTCTACTCCACCTACCTAATTTTCTGTCTCTTAAAGGGCCAAGGCAGTTTTCTTTATTAATTAACCAATGAAAGAAACATAGACAGATAACTCTCCTCCATCATTTCCCCTTTTTCTGTTTAAACAAAAAAGAAAGGCTTCAACTTTAACATAGCAAAATTACATATAACAAAACAGTTATCAAGCAAGTATTACAGTTACAATATTTAAATCTATTTTATCTTTTATCATAACTAAGGAAATCTATAACTATCTATTTATTCTTCAACTCCATCAAAGACTCCAGAAGGATATAATATTACATAAGTAAACAAGTCATTTGTAACTTTCAAACTCTAGAAATGACAGAGACAACTCGCTGCCTAGACAGTCACCCAAAGTTCCTCTGTACCGTTGGGGCATCCATCTTCAGCCTTCAGGCCCATAGTGTCCAGCAGACTTTTTCATGAAGCAGGAAATTCCAAAGACAGTTCAGTCACTTTCTGCTGTGTCCTGCAGAACGTCTCGCAGACTCTTTCATGAATCAGGAACCCCGAAAGACCATCTCACCTTTAGGCAAGTTCAGCAGTCCTCTCTCTGCGGGTTCTTTGTGTCCAGTTTATGGAACAGTCCAGCCAAGAGCAGTTTCTTGCCCAAATGGCTAACAAACTCCATTAGTAGCCTCTTCAATGCCCATCTTCCTCTTGAAGTAGATTGGTGCTGCCAGGAGTAGACTTGTCTCATTGTCATGAAAAACCCTAAGTTATTAAAACATTAAATGCCATATTCTGCAGTCTTTGAAAGATATGAAGAATGTCTATCTGAAATATATCTCTACATATCTAGAAAATCTAATAACATGACTACAAGCTTAACTATTATCAATGATTATCCATTAACAACCTATATTTTCTAATTATACATTACAGTTTTTAAAATGAACTACAATCACAATAGCTTAATCAAGATCAGAAATACACATACATATAACAAAATTGATCTTAAAATCTATACCAGTGCAAATTCATATCTATATCATCTCCCCCTTTAAATGTAAAAGAACATTTATAAGCAATATTTGGGAAAATGGGTGCAGTTTTTTCTCTCCAAACTGCTTCCTGCTGAATGGGGGCGCTGTTATTTAGGTCTTTCATGGTGTAACCTGTGTGCTAGGTTCCTCTCAGTTGGCAGTTGAGTGAAGTAATTTTTTGAAGATATTCACAGCAACCTTTCAGGAGGGCGTGGTCTATCATACCATATTGGGATAGAAGCAATCCACAGAGTCTCGTCCTCTGTGAAAACAAAAGAAGAAACTCTTTTCCAAAGCATCATTTTCTTAGATCCAAATCCTGAAGTCATACCATTAAAATGTCCATTCTGGTCTAGCCTGGCAGCCCATATAATGAAATGCCTCTCTGTATTTAGCTCCTTTACTGTCAAAAATTTCAAAGAAAACACAATAAAATACATAATCCAGACTCTCTGTGAATTTTTCATTTTTACGTGGCTTATATTTACTCTATCAATTTATTTTGTCTCTTTAAACACTTTACCCTTTTTTTTTAAAGGCATTAACTTTATTCTCTATATTTTCTTTTTCTCTCTTTTAAGCCTACGTGAGCCATTTAAAGGCCTTCTATGTCTGAATCTTTCCTATTGTGAATCTGTAATTTTTTACTATCCAGGAGCACTTTTTAAAAGGTTAACCAGTTCTTAAAAACTTAAGTTGCGCCAGGTAGAGGTAATACAATAAGGTACCGCCTGTTTACAGCCAAGTCTAAACCTTAACAGCGCTGTTATTATGGTAATTACGATAGACCTGCCTGAGGTCAGCACAGTTTAGCATGGCAGAGCAGAGCCAGAGCTGCTATTGCCTCAGTCATTTGGTGTCCCTGAGCTGCACACAGTTACAGGTACACAGCAGTCCACATTGGAGCTGCACTCAGCAGTTTAATTTTGATACTGAGCATGCAGCACAGAAACTCTTTTAATCCAAGTTACAGCCAAATCTGGCGCGCAGAGCAGCGCACAGTCTGAAAACATCTCTCTCTCTATGGCGGCAGGAATCCACCATGCTTTCCCGCTCGCCTAAGCCTGATTCCGCTATCTGCTCAGGTGCAGGCAGGGAGCAGGGAGCCATTGGCACGGTCTCAGAGCACTCTCCTTCCCATCCCAAGCGGGAACACAAATATCCAGGCCCATAAAAGACAGTGAAATGCTTTATAGCCAGAGTTTGAACTGGCTGCACAGCATCAGGAAGCCACGTTTTAAAATGACTCAGCTTTTTCTCTGCCACTATTGTCGAAACAGGAAATCTCTCTACGGCATGTCCAGGCAAACAGCAAAAAGCTGTGTTAAACTCTCTCTCTCCTTTATTTAAAGCCCTCTCAGGTTTTTAAGTGGATTTAGCCACCACGTTGGAGCGCCAATCTGTAGAAGGAAATGGTGGGGCTGTGTCCCGCCACCCGGCCACAGGCTAGCTTTACACCCGAAATAATTACACGGAAACTGTATTCTTTTAAAACACTGCCTGGCCCATAGTTTCAGCCTCTTATTGGTTAATTCTCACATCTTCCTTTAACCCATATTTAGTAATCTGGGTAGCACCACGAGGTGTGGCTTACCAGGAGAGATCTTAACCTGCGTCCATCTTGGAGAGGAGCAGCATGGAGACTCCCTATGGAGACTGCCTGAAGCGTCTCCCCAACTCTATTTCCTTGTTCCCAAAATTCTGTTCTGTCTACTCCACCTACCTAATTTTCTGTCTCTTAAAGGGCCAAGGCAGTTTTCTTTATTAATTAACCAATGAAAGAAACATAGACAGATAACTCTCCTCCATCACCACTTCACACTTTTCTCTCCCCATCCCCCTCTCCCCCATCCCACCTCACCCCCATGTTCCCATTTTTTTGTCCGGCAATCTTGTCTACTTCCAGTATCCAGGAGGATAACTATATGATTTTCTTTGGGTTCACCTTCTTAAATAGCTTCTCTAGGATTTTTTATGAATTATAGGCTCGATGTCCTTTATTTATGGCTAGAAACCAATTATGAGTGAGTACATCCTGTCACCTTTCACGATAGCCACAAATAACATAAAATATCTTGGGGTAACTCTAACCGAGGAAGTGAAAGACCTATTTGACAAGAACTTTAAGTCTTTGAAGAAAGAAATTGAAGAGGATACCAGAAAATGGAAGGATCTCCCTTGCTCTTGGATTGGGAGGATCAACATAGTAAAAATGGCAATACTACCAAAGGCAATCTATAGATTTAATGCAATCCCCTTAAAGATCCAATCAAAATTCTTCACAGATCTTGAGAGGACAATAATCAACGTTATATGTAAGAACAAGAAACCCAGGATAGCAAAAACAATCTTATACAATAAAGGAATTTCTGGAGGCATTACCATCCCTGACTTCAAACTCTATTACAGAGCTACAGTATTGAAAACAGCTTGATATTGGCATAAAAATAGAGAAGTCGACCAATGGAATTGAATAGAAGACCCAGATCTTAACCCACAAACCTATGAACACCTGATTTTTGATAAAGGAGTTAAAAGCACACAATGGAAGAAAGAAAGCATCTTCAACAAATGATGCTGGCATAACTGGATGTCAACCTGTAGAAGAATGAAAGTAGATCCGTGTCTATCACCATGCACAAAACTCAAGTCCAAATGGATTAAAGACCTCATTATCAATCTGAACACACTGAACCTGGTAGAGGAGAAAGTGGGAAGTACTCTACAACATTTGAGCACAGGAGACTGCTTCCTAAGTATAGCCCCAGCAGCACAGACATTAAGGGCAACATTGAATAAATGGGACCTCCTGAAGCTGAGCAGCTTCTGTAAAGCAAAGGACACTGTCACTAAGACAAAAAGGCAGCCTACTGACTGGGAAAAGATCTTCACCAACCCCGCAACAGACAAAGGTCTGATCTCCAAAATATATAAGGAACTCAAGAGACTAGACTTTAAAATGCTAATGAACCCAATTAAAAAATGGGGCACTGAACTGAACAGAGAATTCTCAACAGAAGAAGTTCGAATGGCCAAAAGACACTTAAGGGCATGCTCAACCTCCTAGCAATCAGGGAAATGCAAATCAAAACAAGGTTGAGATACCATCTTACACCTGTCAGATTGGCTAAAATGAAAAACATCATTGATAGCCTTTGCTGGAGAGGATGTGGAGTAAGGGGTACACTCTTCCATTGCTGGTGGCAATGCAAACTTGTGCAACCACTTTGGAAAGCAGTGTGGAGGTTTCTCAGGAAATTTGGTATCAACTTACCCCAGTACTCAGCAATCCCACTCTTGGGAATTTACCCAAGAGATGCCCAATCATATTACAAAAGCATTTGTTCAACTATGTTTATAGCAGCATTATTTGTAATAGCCAGAACCTGGAAACAACCTAGATGCCCTTCAGTGGAAGAATGAATGAAGAAAGTGTGGAATATATACATATTAGAGTACTACTCTGTGGTAAAAAACAATGACATCTTGAATTTTGCATGCAAATGGATGGAAATAGAAAACACCATCCTGAGTGAGGTAACCCAGGCCTAAATGACTTATTTTTTAAAAAGCTATTTTTTTCTCATTTTATATACCATTTCCAGTTATCACTCCTTCCCCTCCTCCTTCTCCCTCCACGCACATTCTCTTTCATTCCACTCCCATTCATTTATCAGAGTAATGCTTCACATGGGGGAATCAATGAAGTCTAGCACATTGCTTGGAGGCAGAACTAAATCCTTCCCCACAAAAGCCCTTCTCCCCTCCATACACACTCCCAATTTTCTCAGAAGATCTGGTCTATTTCTCCTTCTCAGGGTATAGTATATGTATGTTTATCTCAGTATTCTTTTTGTTACCTAACTTCTCTGGGGTCATGGATTCTGACTGGCTCATAATTCTTTGCTTTACAATTCCTATCCACTTATGAGTGAGACATTCCATATTCATCTTTTTAGGTTGGTTTACCTCACTCAGGATGTTTTCTTCTTCCAATTCTGTCCATTTGCATGCAAATTTCAAGATGTCATTTTTATTTTTACCTCTGAGTAGTACTTTACTACATGAGTGTACCACATTTTCTTTATTGATTCTTCAGTTGAGAGGCATCTAGATTGTTTCTATGTTCTGGCTATTACAAATGGTGGTGCTGTGAGCATAGTTGAACAAATGTCCTTATAGTGTGATTGAACATCATTTGTGTATATGTCCAATAGTGCTATTGCTTGGTCTTGTGTTAGGTTGGTTCCAAATTTTCTGAGAAATCATCATCCTGATTTCCAAAGTGGTTGTTCATGTTTGCATTACCACCAGCAATTGAGGTGGGTTCCTTTCACTCTATATCCTCTCTAGCATAAGCTGTCATTGGTGTTTTTGATCTTAGCCATTCTAACTGGTGTGAGATTGTGTCTCAGAGTCGTTTTGATTTGCATTTCCCTGATGGCAAGGATGTTGAACATTTCCTTAAGTATCTTAGGGGCATTCCCAATTCTTGTATTGAGAATTCTCTGTTTAGTTCTGTACCCCACTTTTAATTGACTTATTTGGTATTTTGATGCCTAGTTTCTGGAGGTCTTTATATATTTTGGAGATTAGTTCTCTGTCTGATATGGGATTGGTGAAGATATTTCCCATCTAGTAGGCTGCCTTATTTTCTTATTGTCTATGTCCTTTGTTGTACAAAAGCTTCTTATTTTCAAGAGTTGCCATTTATTTATTGTTGGTCTCAGTGTCTGTGCTACTGGTCTTATACTTAGGAAATGGTCTCTTGTGCCCATGAATTTAAGGGCACTTCCCACTTTTTCTTCTATCAGGTTCAGTGTGGCTGGATTATATTGAAGTCCATTTGGACTTGAGTATCATGCATGGGATAGATATGGATCTATTTTAATTTTTCTACATGCTGACATGCAGTTATGCCAGCACCATTTGTTGAAGATGGTTTCTTTTTTCCATTGTATAATTTTAGCTTCTTGTCAAGAATCAAAGCTCATTAGTGTGTGGATTAATATCTGATTTTTGATCCAATTATCTTGATCAGCCTGTTTGTTTTTATGACATCACCAAGCTGTTTTCATTACTATTGCTTTAAAATCAAGCTTGATGTCAGGGATGTAATGCCTCTGGGAGTTCCTTTAATGTACAGTATTGTTTTGTCTATCTTGGGTGTTTCTTATTTTAATTTGAGTATTCTTTGGAGATTTGGAAAGAATTGTGTTATGATTTTTATGAGGATTGCATTGAACCTGTAGATTGCTTTTGGTGGGATTACCATTTTATTATGTTGATCCTACCTATTCAAGAGCAAAGAAGATCTTTCCATTTTCTGATTTGTTCTTTATTTTCTTTTTACAATGACTTGAAGTTATTGTAGAACATGTCTTTCAGTTCTTTAGTTAGTCCTACCCCAAGATATTTTATCTTATTTTTTGGCTACTGTTAATGGTGATGTTTCTCTGATTTCTTTCTCTGCTTCTTTTTTTTGCCCATAAAACTCACAGTTCACGTTATTCTTTCTCAAGGCGCTGTCTTAACAACCACACCAGAGTAAGAATAACCACTGTTTCTGCTGGACCTCCAAAATTGCATTCTCATAGAATTCATTTTTCATTGATATTTATTGAGCTCTATATTTTTCTTTGCTCCCTTCCCTGACTCTTCCCTCCCTGCTTCAATCCTCCCCCAAGGTCCCCATGCTCCCAATTTATTCAGGAGATCTTGTCTTTTTCTACTTTCTACTTCCCATGTAGATTATATTTATGTAAATCTCTCTTAGTGTCCTAATTGTTGTCTAAGTTATCTGGGATTGTGGTTTGTAGGCTGGCTTTATTTGCTTTATGTTAAAAAACTACCTATGATTGAGTACATGTGATAATTGTCTCTCTGTATCTGTGTTACCTCAGTCAAAATAATGTTTTCTAGCTCCATCCATTTTCCTGCAAAACTCAGCTCTTTTTTTCTGCTGTGTAGTACTCCATTGTGTAAATGTACCACATTTGTCTTATCCACTCTTTGATTGAGGGGCATTTAGGTTTTTTCCCAGTTCTGGCTATGACAAACAAAACTGCTATGAACATAGTTGAGCACATGTCCTTGTGGCACCCTTATATGTCAAAGAAACACTTCTAAAGCTTAAACCATACATTAAACACCACACAATAATAGTGGGAGACTTCAACATTCCCCTCTTACCACTGGACAGGTCAATCAGACAAAATAAATGGATAAATAAGAGAACTACTAACAGATGTTATGATTTAAATGGACTTAAAAGACATCTATAGAATATTTCAGCCACACAGAAAAGAATATACCTTATTTTCAGAATACTCAGTAACAAAACAAACCACAACAAATACAAACAAATTGGAATAACCCAATGTATCTTATCAGATCTAGCTAAAACCTAGAAGTCAAAAGCAATACAAATTCCAGAAAACCCACAAAAATATGGAAATTAAACATTTCTTACCTGAATCATCAATGGGTTAAAGAAGAAATAAAGGAGAAATTAAAGACTTCCTAAAACTCAATGAAAATGACCACACTATATACACAAATTTATGGGACAAAATGAAACTATTGTTAAGAGGCAATTTCATAGCAGTAAACACCTACATAAAGAAGCTGGAAAATTCCCATATTATTGAATTAGCAGAAGATTTGAAAAACTTTAGAACAAAAAGAAGCAAACTCACCTAAGAGAACTAGATGACAGGAAATAACCAAACTGAATGCTGAAATCAATAAAATAGGAACAAAGAAAAGAATACAAAGAATCAATGAGACTAAAAGTTGGTTCTTTGAGAAAATAAACGAAATAGACAAACCTTTATCCAAACTAACCAAAAGGCAGAGAGACAATATCCAAATTAACAAAATCAGAAATGAAAAGGGGAACATAACCACAGACACAGAGGAAATACAAAGGATCATCAGGTCATATTTTGAAAACATGTGCTTTACAAAATTTGAAAACTCAAAGGAAATGGACAACTTTCTGGATAAATATCACTTACCAAAATTACATCAAGATGAGATAAGGAAATTAAACAGACTTATAACAGCTGAAGAAATAAAAACAGTCATCAAAAGTCTCCCAAGAAAAAAATGGCTTCAGCTCAGAATTCTAGAAGACTTTTATAAAAGACGTAATACCAATTCTCCGCAAATTATTCCACAAAATAGAAACAGAAGGAACATTGCCAAACCCTTTTTAGGAGGCTACAATTACCCTGACACCCAAAACACAGAAAGACATGACTAAGAAAGAGAATTACAGACCAATCCCTCTCATGATAATTGATGCAAAAATACTAAATAAAATACTGGCAAATCAAATACAAGAACACATCAGAACTGTCATCCACCATGTTTACATCAGCTTTATCATAGAGATGCATGGATGGTTCAACATACAAAAATCTGTCAACATAATCCACCATATAAACAAGCTGAAAAATAAAAACCACATGATCATCTCATTAGATACCAAAAATGCTTTTGCCAAAATACAGCACCCCTTCATGATAAAGGTCTTGGAGAGAGCAGGGATACAAGGAACATACCTAAATATAATTAAGGCAATATTCAGAAAGCCAACAGCCAACATCAAACTAAATGGAGAGAAACTCCCAGCAATTCCACTGAAATCATGAACAAGACAAGGTTGTCAACTCTCTCCATATCAATTCACTAAAGTACTTGAGGTCCTAGCTAGAGCAATAAGATACCAAAAGGAGATCAAGGGGATACAAATTGGAAAAAAAAAAGAAGTCAAACTCTCACTGTTTGCTGACAATATGATAGTTTACATTAGTGATCCCAAATATTCTACCAAGGACCTTTTACATCTCAAGAACACTTTCATCAATGTAACAGGATACAATATTAACTCAAAAAATCTGCAGCCCTCATGTACATAGATTATAAATTGGCTGGGGAAGAAATCAGAGAATCAACACCCTTCACAATAGACACATATAGCATAAAATATCTCAGAGCAACTCTAACCAAACAAGTGCAAGACTTGAATGACAAAAGCTTTAACTCTTTGAAGAAAGAAATTGAAGAAGACACCAAAAGTTGAAAGATATAACATGCTCTTTGGTAGGCAGAATTAACATAGTAAAAAAAAGCAATCTACAGATTCAATGCAATTCACATCAAAATCCCAACAAAATTCTTCAAAAACCTCAAAAAAAAGTACTCAACTTCATACAGGAAAGCAAGAAAAAAAAAACAGGATAGTCAAAACAATCCTGTACAATAAATGACCTTCTGTAGGCATCACAATCCCTGACTTCAAACTCTACCACAGAGCTACAGTACTGAAAACAGCCTGGTATTGGCATAAGAACAGACAGGACGACCAATGGAACTGAATAGAAGACCCGGATATCAATCCACACATCTTCAAACACATGATCTTAAAGAAACAAATAATATCAAAAATATGAAAAAGAAAGCATATTTAACAAATAGTGCTTGCATACATGGATATCAACAAGTAGAAGAATATCTATCCCCATGCACAAAACTCAAGTTCTTAGGGAACAAGGGCCTCAACATAAAGCCAGCTACACTGAACCTTATAGAAGAGAAAATGGAAAGTACACTTGAATGCATTGACACAGGGAACCACTTTCTCAATATAACCCTTATCAGCACAGACACAGAGAGAAATAATTAATAAATGGAACCCCCCGAACCTGAAAAGCTTCTGTAAAGCAAGAGACATGGTCAAAAAAATCAAAACAACAGCCTATAGAATAGGAAAAGATCTTCACTAACCCCACATCAGACAGAGGTTTAATCTCCAAAATATACAAAGAACTCAAAAAATTTAACACCAAAAGATCACATAATCATAAGAAATGGAATACAGACCTAAACAGAGAACTCTTAACAGAGGAGTGTAAAATGGCTGAAAGACACTTAAGGAAATGTTCAACATCCTTTGTCATCAGAGAAATGCAAATCAAAACATCTCTGAGATTCCATGTTACACCTGTAAGAATGCTCAAGATCAAAAACACTGATGACAACTTATGCTGTGAGATTGTGAGGAAATGGGAACACTTCTGCATTGCTGGTGGGAATGCATGCTCATGTAACTCCTTTGGATGTGAGTTTGGTGATTTTTCAAAAAAATTAGGAAACAACCTTCCTCAAGAACCAGTAATACCACTTTGGGGTATATATCCAAAAGATGCTCAGTCATGCCACAAGGACATGTGCTCAACTATGTTCATAGTAGCTTTGTTTGTCATAGCCAGAACCTGGCAAAAAGCCCCTTGATCAAAGAATAGATAAGAAAAATGTGGTACATTTTCCCAATGGAGCACTACACAGCAGAAAAAAATGACAGCCTGTATTTTGCAGGAAAATGGATGGAGCTAGAAAACATTATTTTGAGTGAGGTAACACAGACACAGAAAGACAATTATCACATGTACCCACCCATAGGTGGTTTTTGAACATAAAGCAAAGAAAGCCAGCCTACAACCACAATCCTAGATAATTTAGACAATAATGTGGACACTAAAAGGGACTTACTTAGATTTAATCTACATGGGAAGTAGAAAGTAGAAAAAGACAAGAACTCCTGAATAAATTGGGAGCATGGGGATCTTGGGGAAAGATTGAACGGGGGAAGAGAGAGGCAGGGAGGGGAGAAGAGAAAAATGTAGAGCTCAATAAATATCAAAAAATGCATTAAAAAGATAACATTTAGGGCACGCATAAATTTTCTTTTTTATATGAGCACCCTATCCATCTGATGGTTTTCTGGGGATCCTCTTTAAAATTATAGACTCTAGGAATTATCATGTCTCTAAACATAAATAACATCCTGTTGTGATTGCCTTTCTTAAGACAAGTATATCATATCTCTTCTGAGGAAAATGTAGAACATGTCAGTGAGAGTAAGGGCAATTCTCTATGGTTACCAGGATCAGCTGCTGTCTAAGCTCAAGAACCTTAGATAAACTTTTCCCTCATACTGAGGTTAGGGTGGACCCTTGACAGGAAAAGTGTCAGTAATTCATATGGAGCCAAGTGGAAGCAGATCCAGGCACTAACACAGGTAAGCACTCTGAGTTGTTCAAGTCCCTCTCTTCTTCTGGAGGAGTGCACATATATGTCCAAGAAGTGATAGTCTTGAATTTTTAACCAAATTTTCTCCATTATTTCATTTCAACTTTATGTCTTCCATTTCTCTGTTCAACTAAATAATTCTATTTCTGACTACTGTACCCTAAACTCAGTGTTCAGCCCCTCATCTAGAGCTAAGGGGTGGTTTACTGTGTGGTCAGGGCAACTTCATATTCACCTCTAGAAACACATCTACGGAAGAGTTGTCCTCAAGGTTGAATTCTGTGTTAGTTGAAGTGACAGCCAAATATTAGTGTGATGAGCACATTGAGGGACATCATAGTCAGGCACACAACACTCCCTGAATTGTGCTCAGGAACAGTTGTGGAGCTCATTTCCAGCAGGAGGGACACAGAACACAGGAACTCAGGGTCAGCCCAGGAGCAGGTGCAGAGAATGACGAAGGAAGGGAATATTTCCTTTGGGACCTTGAGCTTCCCCCAAATATAACAGTTTCCTTTAGCAAAAAAAACGAGAGCACCAGGGCATGTAAAGAATCTACTGTTTAGTATTAGCTAGACTTTTTATATGAGGGGAAAATAAGGAAACAAACTTTCTGTGGGTAACATAAGAAAAAAGGAAGAAGTGCATGCTTTCCTGGTGGTAACTTTCTCTTTTACTTCATCTTAAAATTACTGTCTGAAAATCTGTCTCTACAGAGTTACCTTCACAACATACAGCAACACATCTCTCTTACATACAAAGATCTCTCTCCTGTACAGTTACATATTTCTACATTCAGTTACATCTCTTTTCACATGGCTACACATCTTTCTTTTATATACATTTCTCTTATGTATTTCTTTTCTATACAGCTTCATTTTCCTTTCCTCCACAGTTACAAATACAAACACAGCTAAACATCTCATTTACCTCTCTCACACAATTCAGCACTTTACACAGTTCCTAAGAACAGCTCCTATATGTAGTAGCAGTTCATTCACACATCTCTCTCTCACACACACATTTGTACACACACACACACATACTCACACACTTCTACATTATTCAGTTCTCTTCATGCACTCATTCACTCTCACACTTCTTCCATGCTTCCTCTCACTCAGCACACACTTTCTTCTCTGACATTCTGCAGCAGCTCTCACATAGTTCCACACAATCATCTCTGTCTGTCTCCATGCTGCCACTGCTTCTCCTCAATGCTGCTATGTCATAGCCTAAACTCTAGACAACATTGTTACATTTTCAGGGTCCATCCCATTCTCACACCCCATAATAAGCCATGTAGTTTCTCTTAGGCCAGCTATGTCACATTGACACATGTTTGTAGCTCTAAGTTGGTAAGGGCTCCTGGACAGAATATAGCAATTAAACTTAAGACTTAACAATAAGCATGAATTAGTTTGACCTTGGGTGGTAGGGAACACATACAGACTAAAGTTTCTTCAAGCTCTGACATTTAATCAGCAACAAAGAACACCCAGGAAAATGACTACATTTTTGTCTCTAAGGACATCCTAATATTTGCCTCCAGTTGCCGCCAAACTGCTTTGAATCTGCTCTGATGTCCAAAGCTTGCTGTATGTGTAAAAGGCCTTCGTTGTGACTGAGAACTCATGCTAGTCTGAGTATTACAAAGTATCTTAGTATTGTGTCTATTCATCAAAGTTATACAGCCTAAGCAGAATTCGTCGTCTTGGCCAATCATATCTATATGCATACCTTGATAAATGGAAAACCCATTGCTAAAGGGTTACACAAAGAACCCCACAGCTGTTCTTAGGGAAAAAATGAAGGGGCTCATGAGAGAAATTACAGGGAGGAGCAACTGTTCCACAGCTAGTGACCACATGGCCTTTCAAGGGGTTCATTTGTCTGGTGCATCAAACTGCTCAACAACTGCTGCAACTTCCCATGGCCTCATGCATTAGACTCTTTGGAATCTTGAAGGAATCTAGAGATTTTGTTCTGATGAGAGACAATGAACCAGTGGGATTCTTTGTTTCAGTCTTTGGGATTCAGGCAGGAGCCCACAGGCAATCTTGGCCCAGTGAGTAAATTCTAAAATCTTTTCACATCTAAGTTGATTCAGTCTTTATAGGTGTGAACCTCAAACCCAGATCTCAGCTCTTTTTGATACCAGTAAATATCTGTTTTCTTTCAGTTTTCAATTTTTTTATTTGACAGTTTTATAACTAAGTGTAATTCACTTTAGTCATCTTAATTCTCACTCTTCTTTATTTTTCTGTCTCTCTTTTGTAAAAGACATTCTTTTCATCAGCATGTCTCACTTTGTGATTCTTTTTATTTGTGAATCATTAAATTTAATTAGAATTTTATGACTGAGTATGGGAGGGAACTTCGAAAACAGACAAAGTGGAAATCATAAGCAGGATATATTACATGAAAAAGGTCTATTTTCAATAAAAGTGAAAATGATAATTGTGGAATGAAGTACTTTTAAATCAGATAAAGTTAAACCATACTTTTTTCTCTCTTGGAAGAACATCAGGAGTAATTATTTGTATAAAGGCTTGTACTTCATTAGAACCTTAACTTAAATAGTAACACAGGACCCTGGAGAATTGGCTGCTCATCCTGAGGACTTGTTTCCAGTGTCCAGCACCTACATAGCAACTCATAACTCTTTGTAACTTTTCTTCCATGGTGTCCAACATTCGCTTCTGGCCTCCAAAAGTTCCAAGAATGAACAAGGTGTGCAGATAAATTTGGAACACAAAATAAAATGTCTTTAAAAGCAAAGGAGGGAAGGGAAGTGGGAGGAGGGAAAGAAATGGAAATTTTTAATAAAAAATTTTTTAAAAAGCAAAATAAAATAAGATACAATTTCCTTTGATAGTCTGGCTTATTGAGCAGAATCCCAAAATCCCACCATTTAGGAAGTGTAGGCAAGGAAATTAGCAGGTCAAGGAAAGTCTGAGTACATAACTATTTCCAGGAATTGTGGGAGAACTTGGGACCCTGTTTCAAGAAGGAACAAAAGGAAACCATGAGGTTGCATTAAATAGTTTTACTCCCATGGTTACTTGGACAGTCCTGGTTAAACTAATAAGGTCACAAAACCCACCTGGCTTCGCAGAGATGACATGCTCCTCCTGGCTGTTGATCTTCAGGGACAACCTACCTGACCTGAAAAAAAAAGGGATAAAATCAGGTTGACAGTGGGCAGTTGTCCCTAAAATGTCCATCAGTATGTCAATAGACATTGTCAAGAACCAGTTCACCCTGATGCTCGGCTCTCTTACCACTGAGGACACAGCTTTGCATTACTGTGCAGCACACACAGTGAGCAGGTTCCCTGAGTGCTCAAAAAAAATCCATTTTAGGATTCTCACTACCAGCAAGGATTTTGTAGATAAAATATTCACCAGGAAAGAAAATGTAGTAGGTAAGTGGAACATCTAGAGTGTGATGGAGATTCCTGATACTCCAAGGTTTCCTGTCCTCAATAACAGGAAACAGTAATAACCTTAAATAATTACAATGACCATATAATACTTGTGATGTGGTTACTGTAGCAGGACTCCAAACTTTGTACAGTAAAAATTCTTTGTTAAGTTATATTGCACATGTCTTTAGTCATTATATGAGAGCTTTATGGGAAGGACAAATATCAATTGTATATACATATAAGAAGGCTATAATTTTTCAAACATGAGGTGTCAGACATCCAGTCATTGTCATCATAACATCATCATCAGCATCTCTAATTCTATATGTAGCTTTTTTCCACTGGCAGGAGGGGATTTCTCAGCTGGAATGTATGATTCTGACTTGGGATCTCAGGTCTTGATATTCCATCCAGTGTTGAGCCCATGCTGCTCTCCTGTAAGTGACCTGGTCTGAAGACATCCAGTGCCCTGTAAAACCCTCAGTTCAGGATATAAGGAAAACATGGGAATGGCCACATAATGTATCCTTCACTGCATTTAGGATTTCATTTCTCATTTTTTGTGTATGTTTTATTTTGTACAGAAAAGGATTTTAGTCAAGTTAGTAATATTATGCCCTAATATATCATGTTTTGCCTTGGGAAAAGAGATTTGAAGAAAATACATTAAATCTCGACTCTACCTATTCATACTTCTCTACCTGAAGGTAGAGAATATGAGACATCCTCATTCCTACACCACTCTACTGCTCCTCTTACATGAATTCTGACAATGTTTCATATTATATCCTGATTGCAATGGTTACCTTCATCTCTTGACAGTACTTCAGAACTCACCTGTGGTCAGCTTCTTCTCTGTCTTTTCTTGTGTCTAAAGAATGAGAGCCCTTCAGTCTGGTGTGATGTCCCAGGTGTATGGACATCTATGTATCTATCCTAGTATTAAGATTCCCTCCCAGAAAATTTCTTTATCTGGTTAGTAACCAGGACTGATATTGATTTGTAGAATTTCAGTTTACTATGGAGAATCCTGAGATTAATGGTGATTTCTCTTAAGGGATTCACTTTCTTCCTTTCTTTCCTGACTCAACTGTTAATGAATGGATGATATGGACCTCATGAGTTTAAAATCTGCCTCTGGTAGCAGACTTTATGCGCCATCTAAAGGAAAGTTTGGATGCTCTTCTACTCTGTGCATAAGTTGCATCCAATTACTCACATCATCAGTATATAACATACTCTCCTCACATGAGTCTCATAATAATATCTACAATTTCAATTCTGGTCTTTGACAGTTCTGAAGAATTTATTGATGGCTGCATTTTATCTAACAATTATTCCTTCACTAGTAATTTTTACCACACATTTCACTGTGATGAACAGGGAGAGCCAATCATGCTCTCAAATCATCCTTCCAAACTTCACAACCTTGCCCCAGTATCATCTATTACAGGGTCTTTTCCTTCTTGTGGAACCTTTCTACTGTCTTCCTTTAATAAGGAGAGGTGTGATAATCTTTGATTTCCATAGAAAGAATTACATTTATACTCCTATTTCTAGATGCATAATTTAATTATAGTTGAAATTCACTGTAACATTAAAATGCCCTAGAAAATAAACCAATAGTCAGTGAATGTCTAATTGCCCATACTACAGTAAGGGTTCATTGCCTCAGCCTGTGCTCAGCATTGTGTGATTGTTTTTTCTTTTTACAGTGCTACTACAACTTATGCTAAGTTCATATTCGTGGTTTAGATACATTTGATAGCTTCATATTCTAAACATTAAATAAGAAGCTGATTTTTTTCATGTAAATGCATTGATCATTTTTGATGTAGATTTCTTTAAAGAAATCAGAATTTCACACAATATTCTTTGTACGTATTCATCTATATTTATATCACAAAAATCAATGGAAAATGTTTCCAAAGTTAGGCAAATAATTTTCCTTCTAAGTTTTAAAATATCAATTGTAATGGGAAAAAGAATACATTATGCTAATATCACGTATACTGTGAATAAAATACTTAGGCTCTGTGTATTGTGACCACGAGTACTTTCTGTTCTCCTACTTTCTCCTATGGGATGCTCATCATCTGAGATATTTAAAATAACTGGTCATGTTGTGACTAGTCATGATATAACCAATTACAGTTAATGATTTCTGCCAATGTTTTTATCAAGTCAGAAATAGAGTGCATAATAAGGATAATGCTACTAATGCTGAATAAATAGAAATCTCAATATGGGTGGTATCATATTGAAAGATTAGTAAAATCAACGAAACATGACTTACTTCCATATAATTATGGACTGTATAAATGACAGCTTGCTGATGTGGGATTCCCCTCTGTATACTGTCAATATGTTTTATTACTATTGGCTAATAAAGAATCTGCTTTGGGATTACTGCAGTGTGAAATAGAGCAAGGGAGGTTTTCCAAGCAGAATATAGAGGGAGAAAGAAGATAGTGTCCCATAGAGGCCATGTAGCCACCAAGAGAGAAATATGCAACCTGCCCTGGAATCCTTACTGGTAAACCACGAGCCTCATGGTAAATATAAAATAATGGCGATGCATTAATTCAATATTTAAAAGATAAGGAGCCAGAACTAATAGGCCAAGCAGTGTTGTAATTAATGTACTTTCTGTGTTATTATTTTAGGTCTAAACATACAGGAAAAGAACAAGCAGTCTCCACATATAGCTTGCAAATGACACATACTCTACCTTGCTGCATTCACACAGTACTTATCAGATGTACTGTATACAGAGGACCTGGGGACTTACCATGTTTGTTACTTTCTATGGATAACAAAGGTGAACTCCCCTGAGGGCTCCTCTGTGCCTTGCATCACAGACTTTCTCCTCCTCTGTCTTAAAACCTAAGTCTACCAACAGAGTTAACACGTGGTGAGGGTATGAGAATCTCTCCTGGCTCCATCCAATCCTGGGTGAAAAGTAAGGCAGGGAATGTGCTCTCACTGGTGTGCAGCCATGTCCAGGCTTATTTCCTCATTCCTGCTAGTGATTTTCCTGCCATGTGAGTGCCAAGTCCCCCTAAGGGACAAACTTTCATGTTCTCACCAATTCCAATCTTACTCACGATTTTAGTCTCCACAAATTTCCTGACACAGAGTACCCTGAAGGACTCTGACCCGGGTTTTTTGCAGACCTCCAAGACTCTCAGTCTGACTTGCTTGTTTTCTGGACTTTTACTGAGTACTTCTAGTATCAATGTAGGTTGACTCCATCAGCCCTCAGGGTAGGGTCTGGAGTGGCTGGCAAACATTTGATGGGAGAATGATAAGTAATGCAACCCATTCCTGAATATCCAGCTGCCAATATCTAAGAATAGGTTCAATAGTTGGGTATTCCTCACAATCGCCAGTGTGAATACTGCAGATAATGCCATATACATAATGTGCTCTGAGAGCATATTGACACTACCTCAGTTGACAGCTGCACAATATTTCAGGATGGTTCATAGTTCTGTGTCATCCTTCTACAATTCAGGGGATTGGGAGTAGACACACATGTCCTGCTAACATCTGGGATTTTCTCTTCACTCTGAGGTTTAGAGCCCAGGCTTTTTGTTATAAACAGGAAGCCCCTTTAAAAATTGTTCAGAAATAAGAATCTGTCTGTTTGGCATTTTGACGAATAAGTGTTAATGGTAACCTAGGGGTTTTAGAGCTGTGATTCCACTCAGTCTTTTTCTTCTTGAAGCTGGTAGGGGAATATTCAGTTGCACAGCTTTCATTCACTAAGTCTATAGCAAGTACATCCAAGTTCCTGAAAATCAATAGCCATGCCTTTCCATCAATAAGAGGATGCTGAACATGGAAAAACTAGATCCGAAGAGAAAAAAAAAAAGATATCTGAGAACATAGCCAGTATTATCACCTAGAAAAATGCACTGCAAAGGAACAAACAATTGCTTTTAATCTTCACATAGAGCTCTACAGTCTTCCATAATACAAATGCTGAATTAGAAACAGATGGATTCACAGTCCAAATGACCCTAAATTCTGGTCACTTCTCAAATATGAAAACATTTTCTGTAGTTGAAAACTTATCTGTAACTGCCACATTATTTCCCCTTCATGGTCCTGTGGGTTTTCTGTTCCAAGGGCAGCTGCATGAGAGGGGAAAGTGCATTTTAGAGCAAGTGTAAACCCATTGCATCACTTGTCCTCTATGGTAACTCACTTCATCACACGTGGTCACTGCTAAAGCTAGATCTAACTGCCTTTAGAAAAAGGACTGTGGTTCATGGAGACAACATTTGAGGAACAGTTCATCATTCATCCTTGAATACATACTCATCCTCACCAGGGATATTACAAAGATGAGAAAAAAGAGTCTTAGTGCGAGACCTGTGTGAGAACTTACAGAAGCCCATTACCAGAACCAGCAGGGGGCATTGTGTATCCACCAGTTCTCTAAGAAATAGAGGACAGCAGAAGCAGCTAAGTATGTTGTATAGTTTCCAGCTAATATTTGTTGAGATCTCTCTGATCTTCATTAGCAGTATCATAACATTCAGAAACCATGGTCTAATTGACTGTAAGATCTCTATGTTACAACACTTGGAGAGGTTATTTATTAAATAAAATCCATTGTGATGTCACTAAGGTCCAGAATAGATTCCTGCTACTGATGGATAAGGTTCTATCCATCTATTCAATGACAAGTCTTTACAAAAGACTTAGCAGTAACATTTAAGGATATTAGAGGTCCAGGATACTAAGCAACATTTTTGGAAAAGTGTCCCATGAGTTTGCAGCTAATATCAAAGATATGCATATTCCTGCTGGACATTGTTATGGAATGGGGAGCAGCTTCCAAAGCTCTGTGCCAGTGACTGATGGGAGAAGGATGGACAATGCAACTTCTGAGCATCACAAATATGGTTATTTATAAGTTAATTCAGATGACCCTTGAACATTAAAGTATGGTTCACTTTAACATGGATGTGGTGACTAGATTTCCTATTAGATGGAAGAGCTCTGTCAATAGAGAAACTAGGAGGAAGCAGGGAATGCCTCTCCCCAGACAGGTTTAACTCTTGAACCTCATCCTCCCATTAACTAATGTAGTAATACTCTACCTTTGCTCTCTGAAAAAGAACCAGGTCTTGATATACCAGTTTTTATGATTATATAAACTACAGATTTTGTGATTGTAAATACAGGAATATTTTTACAACCTACAGTATTACATTAATCCTCATTTGTTCACAGTCCCTGAACATATAGGTTCTTAATGTGGATTGAATTCATACTATCCTTTACCTGGTGGCAGCAGCTATAAATAAGTGCATTACTAGTAACAGGGTTGAGGGGAGCCAGGGACAGAAGTGACTGGGGCATCTTTTCTACATGCAATGTCCACTGCTAAGTTCACCTGCAGCTCTCTGGAGTTAGATTGAGAAGTCCTGGAGATTCAATAAAGTTTTACTAAAAGGACTTTGACACAGATAGCTTCCTCATTTCCTATATGAATGGGTTGAGGGAGTACCTAGACCTGAGCTTGAAAGGCTTTGATGGATACTCCCAATCATTGGCCCGATAAACTATGAATAAAAGTTTCAGAACAGAGCCATACTGGATACAAAAAATTCTCAACACTATCTGTGTGTAGCTCAGCAGCCTGACACCTGAGAACTCTGCCCTATATTACTGGATTAAGAACAGTGTCACAATATATTTCTGAGGTGTGTCAGAAACCCTGAGGTATCAGGAAGAGCTGCCTTGGGACTGAGAGAACAGGGAAGTTTAACCTGAAAACTTTCACAATACTTACGTCTAAGTACCAAGAAAAAGAACAACAAAATAAGCATTAATTCTATTACATAAAGATTTTTTGTCACCCTGCTTGCAAGATTCAGAAAGCAGGAGTTTTTAATTAGTGAACTTGATGAAAACATTTTCATGTTGACATCAACATGAGCATGTGTCTTCTATAATTGAGTCAATACATTTGAGTAGAAATGCTTGATCACATTTCACATCAATGTCTAATTTCTAGGAGATGAAGAAAGTTACTGTTGAGCATTTATTTAAAGAATTATTGATCACACCAGTTTACATGTATGAGTTTTTAGGAATAATTTCTTTGATTAAGCAGTGATCATTGACTCCACATTCATAGTCTTTCCCAGTCTCAGTACCGTCCTGTAATGACAGTGTGTTACAGAAGAGTGAATACAATGACTCAACCATCCCCTATGGTCTTAGGTATATATGGTTGTTACAGTCATCCTTGCTTTTTGCTAAAGACTGTTTAGTAATTAGCATTGTTGATTCGTTACATTTTCCCAGAAGAATGGGCTACAGAGTATGTCTGCAAAATTCTTAAGAGGTAGGTTTCTATGCAAATTTCTTACAGAGTAAACACTCCATAAGTGTCCAGAAATACCTCTAAGTTGGAACTTTCTGAATCATAGATATCAGACCACTGAGGAAATTCTGATCAATCGTTCTGTGAGGGAATCAGAAAGAGGACAAGTGTGCAGGCAGCCAGAAACAAACATCTTTGTGGAGGTCCTAAGGAACTGTGACAGTGGTGCTCAGGTCGTTAATGGTGTTTAGAATAATAAAATATAAAACAGTTACATATGGAACTGCTAGGGGTTAACAAAAACATGGTCCAGCCATAAAAGAATAGAAAATAGTCCACAGAATAAATGGAGAATGGGGAAATTTAGAAATCCATAGATGATGTATTCAAGGAAACCTCCTGTTCACTTTCAAATTCATTGCACCAGATCTGTACATATTAAAGTCCTAACATTACCTTAATTCAGGAGAATAAGCTCATAGTATCTATTTATATTATCATAAAGTTCAGAATTTTGTGGAGGGATTATATTGTAAGAGGAGGAGGTCTCCATAAATTGTAAGGATAATAATTCCTCTACAGTGAGAAGAGGGTGTTGACATGTGAACTAACAAACTACAAAACATCGTATCAATTCTGACAAGTGATAGAAAAGAAAAAATATGTCAGTCTGGTCTCAGCTTCTTTTACCCTAGAATTTTAGGTGTATCTGATTCATGATATGATATTAGAACAAAATACAATTTAATACGTACAAAATAAAATAAATTTAGTACGTATTTTTTTTAACATTTCAGCTTTACACACACAGTGCTATTGGCTGTATTATTCCTGGGGGCATATTCCAAATGTATTCCTATTACATGGACATGTTCAGCTTCTGAAAAGGTTAATTAACACACTCCTTGTCCAAAGATAAGAAGATTCTGGACTTGGAGTGGTGGACATGGAGAGATAAATCTGTGAAAGCACAGATATCCACCACCCATGAGGATCCTTGTCAAGGATATCCCCCGTGTCCCCTCATTCCTTTAAATGTAGTGTGGGAATCAGATTGAATCACAGCATATACTTCCCTCACTTTTTCTTTCTTCTTAATGTGAGTACATTTTTCTGAAATTGTTAACTTTTCTGTGGAGTACAGCAGTGGGTTTTCTTCTTTCTGTTGGTCACTTCATCTGCATGCCTGGGGAATTCATAAGTTGATCTATGGGGGGCTGCATCTGAGCTTAAGATTCATTGTGGTTCTCTGACATCAGGTGCTCTGTCCCAGGAATAGTCTAATGAAGGTAGTCAAGGCTTTTTTTTTCCTCTTCTGTTGTCACCTTACTATGTGGGAACTGTTAGAGCAACGGTCATCAGGTAGGGGCTTGCCATTGAGAAGGGCATTGATGATAGTATAGGACATCTTAAAATCAATTTCTGAAACTTCTAGTCAGCATCTCTGGGTAAACAAGAGCCATTTCTCCCTACAATGGAGCTCTGTGAGACTGAAGTTGTAGGGATGTATTACTGTTCAAGGGAGACAGTGCAACTTCAGTGTAAGCCATGAGAAACAAAAGTGCATGGGAGCACAGGACTATCAGGGGGCAGAAAAGATTCAGTTATCCCCAGTATCAAAATGAGGTTGGTTTGAAAGTAGCTCTGTGTCCTGTGTAGTTTCCTTTCTTGAGTCCAATAGCTGACCTACAACTGTTGTGATTGACAAGTGATATTTCCTTGCTCAAATACAGTAAAGATTATTTGTTAAACTTTTTATGTGTTTATATTTTCTTGTTTATTTTATTCAGTTTTTATTTGCTCTTTATAGATATTTTGAAAAATTTCATTCAGTGGGTTCTGATCACTGATTCCCTTCTACCTTTTCTTCCCAGATCTTTCCTTTGTCCTTTCCTACTCAACTCCATAACCTGTTTATCTCTTTGTAGGAAAAAATCAAATGGACAAAAAATATTTTAAAAATGGATTAAAACCAAAGTGAAATAAAACAATACATACTCTTACAAACAAGCACATACAAAACCCTATATAATCATGTTACATAGGCAAAAGACAAGTAAAACAAAAATGTACAATGTGATATGAAAGCAAATATGTCTATGAATAACATTGAGTTCATTTTGTTTTGTGAGAGCTGAGAGCTTGTAAAGTACCTGCAGAGATAAAGGAGTCTACTGCCAATCTTATGAACATCAGTAAGACTATGTGGACTCACATGATAGTAGTACACAACAATTGAATTCCATAAGTTTTACTTGAAGGATAAGACAAACACGTTGGTGCACATTTGCTGTTTTCTTAGTAAAAAAGAAGGTGTAACAACTTTTGCAACTATTACATGGATGGATGGAAACTCATGGGGGCCCAAATCATTATGAAGATCTATTGTCATTTGATTATTGATGAGGAAAATATAATTAGTTGCTTTTTGGAGTTTTTTGGAGGATTCCTAGTATTAGTCAATGACTCTACCTATGTGTGTATAGATGCCACTGATTGTACTCACTGGGTTTTTAGTTAATGATACAAAAGAGGTCATAAACTTGGGAGAGAGACTTATTGGAAGATTCCAAGAGAAATCAGTAAGGCATAGTGGATGTAGATATGATTGTATTATATTTTATACATGGAATAACATTTCAAATAATATTATTAAATGTAAAATCATTTTACATATGTTTAGAATGTTCCTACATGTGTATTTTGTACACTGTGTATATTTCTTCTATAATTTCTACTTTTAACTTTTCTCCTCCTTCTTTTTCTTGATTCTGCTAGAGAATTTCATATAAAATACTAATAACAGTCTCATTTTATGCCTGGGTTTCTGAGATAGTCTTAATATATTTAACACAAGTTGCATGCATTATTCTATAAGTGATGTAACTTCCATATTTCTTGCAGTTGTTGTTTATATAAACATATCTTCTTAATAAAATCTTCTGTTGAAATATATATAATTTACTTCCATAATTTAGTTTTTGTGAAGTTGCTGCAATAATCATTGTTGTGTAAATGTTGCTGTAGTGCATTTACTTTTGTTCATTTTGATGACTTTCTTAGTTTATATTCTGCTTGAAAGACATATTAATTTCATAAATCTGAAGAATTTCAAACTAAGCAGATTTAAATTTCTCATAACTATCTTTATTATCACAACCACTATCTGATAAGCTTTTTACAAAGAGAAGCAACTGGCTCAGGCTTGAAATTTATTGAGAACTTATGTGTCTATTTATGTCCTCAGCATTTGCACAGGGCTCAGAGAGGGAGCATTTTATACATTTCCTCAGACAGGATTAGGATTTGGCCCTCATCATTCTTTTGTCTTTCACAGGTCTCCTCTAAATCTTTCTTCTCCTGCTGGACTGGGTCCTTATCTACCAAGTTCTCTGCTTATGAATATTCAAATAACCTGAGTCAATTATGGTAAATACAGGGATGTCCATACCCAGGAACAACATATGACCAGTGTCCTCTTATCAGTCACCTAGCACACAGGTCTTCAATATGGGATGGAGCTGGACCATTTTCTTTCTTGTGTCTGTAACTACAGGTAAGGAGCTTTCCAGTTTCCAACCTGAAGAAAGAACATGGACTGAGGTGACAGTGAAATACACTATGCCTTTTTCTTCACAGGTGTCCACTCTCAGGTACAACTGCAGCAGTCTGGTCCTGAGCTTAGAAAAGCTGGGTCCTCAGTGAAGCTGTCCTGCAAGGCTTCTGGCTATACCTTCACTGAATACACTATTGAGTGGGTGAAACAGAAGCCTGAACAGGTACTGGAGTGGATTGGATGGATTTATCCTGGAGATGGTGATACTAAGTACAATGAGAAGTTCCAGGGCAAGGCCAAACTGACTGCAGACACATCCTCCAGCACAGCCTACATGGAGCTCAGCAGCCTGACATCTGAGGACTCTGCAGTCTATTACTGTGCAAGACACAGTGTTGCATTGACTTCCTGAGTGTGTCAGAAACCCCAGAAGAGAAGGAAGCTGCCCTGAGACTGAGATCGCAGAGAAGATTGTCCTGGAGCCTTGCTCCAAAATGATCACTCTAAGTGTCCCTTGACCACTTCACAGTCTTATAGAGTCTTTGTCAGATTTTCAAAAGGACTGCTAGGAATAACGTGATGCTAATTCAGAATGCCCTTGGAGTACGCTATACCTTGACCTGCTGTTTAGCAGTGACCACCTCCATTGACATGATTAATTTTTAATAAAGTAAAGTAGGACAATATGATTATGGCATTACATTGTGATATAAATGTCTCTTAAATACAAGGGAATGAAAGTGTTTCTGAAATATCTGGGAATAAGGTATAAAATGGAGTAGGCCAGTAAAGACAACACAACATCATGTGCACTAACAAAGCCCCTTTTATAGTCCAATGTGGTTTCCTTAAAACAAGAACAGTTTTTGGAAGTTTTGGGGGCAGCTGTTTTAAACTTTCCTATGAAGTATAATTTTACATCTTTAATTATTTATACATATCATCATGAATTGCTTTTGGGAGTAGTACTGTCTTATCATTAGGGATGGAGCTGAGTGTCATGCTGTGAATTCCATAGGGTGTAGGATCTGCTGCTTCGGAAACAAGCTGGGCTATACAGATAGCACTGGGGAAGAGCAGTGGGATACCAACCTAGAAATATTAGAGGCCTGATCCTGTCATCAGTAGCCCTGGTTGCTTATTCCCCATTTCCTGAAATTTGATTGCATTTTCACTTCTTTTCTAATTTGCATCCTCTTGATCTCCTTTTGTTGTCTTATTGCTCTAGTTAGAACTTTAAGAACTATGATGAACAGAGATGATTTGTTCATGTCTTGATCCTGGTTTTAGTGAATTACTTTGAGTTTCTTTCCACTTAATTTGATGTTAACTCTTGGATCATGGTATATTGTTTTTATTATATTTAGATATGTTCCTTGTATCTCTGATATCTTCAAAACCTTTATCACAAAAGTGTGTTGAATTTTGTCAAATGCTTTTTCAGCACCTAATGAAATGATCATGTATTTTTTTTTCAGTTTATTTATATAGGAGATTACATTAATACATTTTTATATGTTAAACCATCCCTGAATCTCTGAAATGAATTTGACTTGATCATGATAAATGATTGTTTGATGTGTTATTGGATCCAATTTTCCAGTATAATATTGAGGATTTTTGCATTAATGTTTATGAGGGAGATTGGTCTGTAATTCTATTTCTTGGTTGAGCCTTTGTGTGGTTTTTGTATCTATGTAACTGTAGCTTCATAGAAAGAGTTTGACAATGTCAGTGTAGAAGAATGAAAATAGATCCATACCTATTCCTATGCACAAAACTCAAGAACAAATGGATAAAAGACCTCAAAAAATGTTTATATTGATCCTGATCGAAGAGAAATTGGGAAGTATCCTTCATTGCTTGGGTACAGTAGACCACTTCCTAAATACAACACCAGTAGCACAGACACTTAGAGCAACAATAAATAAATGGGACTTTCTGAAACAGACGTGGTGTTTGCAGTCCTTTTAAGTGGTCCTGCCACAAAACACTTAAATGGTTTTGATGAAAAGCAGGCTGCATGCTTTTTGGTTTTCAGCCTTAGTAGGAAAATTTCTGCAACATTTTAAGATGCCTGCTTTCTGGGACATCCTGCCAGCCCAAACTCTGACTCTTTCAGGCAGGAGGTCCAGCTACAGAGCATTTGTATGTGGTTTGTGGGCAGACTGCTGCAGCTTGCTTCCTGCAAGGGACTTGAAAATGCCATAGAGTTGTGGCAATAAAAATGACTCTGGCCAGTCCCTCTGCCATGAGTCTAAAATCTCAGAAAGCTATTGAATGGCCTGGATCTAGCTATCAAAGTCATGGCTTTAATCCTCTCCATATTTATTTGCAAATTAAAAACACATAGTCAGAAAAAACAGAGAGATATACAATAAAGATAGATCCAAAGACAAAAAGACCTCTAAATGGTTTACAGTGTGTTAAAAATATATTCAGGCTTTAGAGAGAAAGGAAAAAGGTTATAGTCCTTAAAATAAAAACAGAAAAAAGAGAGTAGTTGGGTGTGGTGGTACAAACCTTTAATCCCAACAATTGGGAGACAGAGACAGTCAGATCTCTGTGAGTTCAAGGTATGGTGGCAAACACCTTTAATCCCAGATTTTGGAAGGCAAAGGCAGGCAGATCTATTTGAGTTCAAAGACAGCCTGGTCTACAGAGTGAGTTCCAGGTCAAATATACACAGAAAAATCCTGTCTCAAAAAGACAAAAATTAAAAATTAAAAATAAAAGAAATGGAGGTTAAAATAAGGCCACATAAAGATGAAAAATACACAGAGAGTCTGGATACTGTATGTTATTATGCTCTCTTTGAATTGTTTGAATGCTGAGGAAGGAGCAACAGCTTCTAAAATATATTTGCTTATAAATGCTGCTGGATTAATACAAGATAGGTATTTTGAAAATATTTTGACTTAAATATTAAAGTCAAAATGTATGTTACTTTGTAGAAGGTGATTTGCTTTTGTTTCCATATGAAATGAGAGGCTGTGGATTCATTCTGAGCTAAGAAAAAATAAGGTTTGATCAAGAAAGATCACCTGAGAAATCTCTGGTAGGAACAGATGGCCCAGATGTCTGAGTTCTACATGCAGAACAGATTTGAGACTGTTGCCAGAGATTATCAAGCTTTACAGGATACTCCAGTCAGGATTTGATCCTAATTCTCAATTTTCTTTAGGTCCCTGTAAGATTATCAGCACCCACAACCAGCAGGAAGTAGCTTGGAAGTATATGCCCACATTTCCAAAAAATGGATTATGGATTTTTTTTTTAAAGAGGGGAAGTGGTATGGGAAAATGGTCTGTATTCTGTCAATTATATTTTAAATAAATGCTGATTGGCCAGTAGCTAGGCAGGAAATATAGGCAGGACAACCAGGCAGGAAGTAGTGATGGGTCAGTGAGAACAAGAAAATTCTGGGAAGGAGAAAACACATTCCTTGGCAGTCCTGACCCAATCATACAAGAGGAAAGATGTGACTGCCCAGCTGAATAAGGTACTGAGCCGCATGGCTAATAATGGGCATATATAAGTTTTAAGAGTTAATAAGAAGCCTGAGATAATGGGCCAATCAGTTTATAACTAAAGTAGACCTCTGGTGATTTCTTTGTGCTTAGCAATTGTGGGAAATGGGCTGAGGGACCAGGCAGGACAGAAACCCCAACAACAGAAAAGCTTCTGTAAAACAAAGACACAGTCATTAAGACAAAAAGCAGTCTATTGAATGGGAAAAGATCATCACCAGTCCTACATCATACAGGGGACTGATCTCCAAAATATATAAAGAACTAAAGAAATTAGACATCAAAATTCCAAATACTCCATTTAAAAATTGTGGTACAGATCTAAACAAAGAATTCTCAACAGAAGAATTTCAAGTGTTGGATATTGTCAAATGCTTTTTGAGCACCTAACTAAATGATCATATGTTTTTTTCTTTCAGTTTATTTATATAATGGATTACATTGATAGATTCTCATATGTTAAACCAGCTCTGCATCTTTGAGATGAAGCCTACTTGATTATGGTGAATGATATTTTGATGTGTTCTTGGAATGGTTTTGCCAGTATTTTATTAGGAATTTCTGCAACAATGTTCATGAGTAAGATTGCTCTGTAATTCTCTTTCATGGTTGAGCCTTTGTGTGGTTTTGTTATTAGGGTAACTGTAGCCTCATAAAAAATCAGCCCACAAATCACAATCCCAGAGAACTTAGACAACAATGAAGACACTAAGAGAGACATACATAGATCAAATCTACATGGTAAGTAGAAAATGACAAGATCTCCAGAGAAAATAGGGTGTATGGGAAGCTTGGGGGAGGGTTGAAAGGGAGGGGAGAGACAGGGAGGGGTCAGAGAAATATGTAGAGCTCAATGAAAATCAATACAATAAAATAAATAAAAGTTTGGCAATGGCCCTTCTGTTTCTATTATGTGGAACACTTTGCTGAGTATAGGATTTAGCTCTTCTTAGAAGTTCTAGTAGAATTCTGCACTAAAATCATGCCGCCCTGGGCTTTTTTTGTTGGGAGGTTTTTGATGACAGATTCTATGTCCTTGCAATTTATAGGTCTATTTAAATTGCTCACCTAGTCTTGATTTAATTTTGGTATATGGTATCTAACTAAAAATTGTCCATATCTTTTACATTTTCCAATTTTGTGGAGTACAAGTTTTTGTAGTAAGACCTAATGATTTTCTGAATTTCCTCAGTGTGTGTTGTTATGTCCCCCCTTTCATTTCTGATTTTGTTAATTTGGATGTTCTCTCTCTGCCTTTTGATTAGTTTGAATAAGGGTTTGTCAGTCTTGTTGATTTTCTCAAAGACCCAGCTCTTTGTTTTAAAAATTCTTTCTATTGTTTTCTTTATTTCTATTTTGTTGATTTCAGCACTCAATTTGATTATTTCCTGTTTTCTACTCCTCTTGGGTGAGTTGCTTCCTTTTGTTCTAGAGCTTTCATGTGTGCTGGTAAGTCACTAATGTTAGCTTTCTCTGTTTTCTTTATGTTGGCACTTAGTGCTAAGTACTTTCCATTTTAGCACTGATTTCAGTGTCCCATAAGTTTTGATATTTTGTACCTTCATTTTTCTTGAATTAAAGGAAGATTTTAATTGCTTTATTTCTTCCCTGACCAAGGTGGGGTTCAGTAGTTGACTGATCAGTTTGAGTTTGTAGGCTCTCAGAGAGTAGTATTGTTGTTAAATTCTAACTTTATTTACTGGTAATCCAATGAGTCACAGGGGGTTACTCCACATTTTTTTATATCTGTAGTTGTTTGCTTGTTACCGAGTATGTGGTCAATTTTAAAGAAGGTTCCTTTAGGTGTTGAGAAGAAGGTATATTCTTTTGTGTTGGGTTTCTTTGTTAAGTTTTTGTCTAGTTGACTTGTCCATTGGCGAGACTGGAGTGTTGAAGTCTCCTACTATTAGTGTGTGAGGTTTGATGTGTGATTTAAGTTTTAGTAATGTTTCTTTTACATAAGTTTGTGTGTTTGTATTATGAGCATAGATGTTTAGTATTGAGACTTCATCTTGATGATTTGTTCTTGTTATAAGTATAAAGTATTCTTCTTCAACTCTTTTGATTAATTTTATTTTGAAATCAATTTTTGTTAGATATTAGGATAGCTACACCTGCTTGCTTCTTAGGTCCATTTGACTTAAAAACATTTACCCAATCCTTTGTTCTGAGATAGTGTTTGTCTTTGAGGTTTAAGTGCATTTCTTGTATACAGCAGAACGCTGGATTCTGTTTTCACATCCATTCTCTTACCCTGTGTGTTTTTATAGGTGAATTGAGTCCATTGAAATTAAGAGATATTAATGACCAGTGGTCAAGTTATTCACCTCCCCTCATGTTTCTGGCTATGCTATCAGAGTAAGAAGAACCCTGCACTTCTGCTCTGGATTCAGCTAATGAACACCCACCTGTTTGACCTCAATAGGCAGCTACCCCTGTTTCTTCAGCTCCTACTCCCATTCCTTCAGCTGCTAACCCTGTTTCTTCAGCTCCTGTACTGGATTCCACTAAGGAATCCACACCTTTCTGGCTTCATCAAACATATACTTGCATTCCTTTACTTCCTGCTGCCTCACCACCTCCCTCTGCTTGCACCTATGCCATGCAGCTCCACTGCCCTCTTCAGCTCTGTCTCTCTCCACCACTAACTACTCCAGTAGCTCCACTGGATCATTCTTTCTCTCTGGTGCCTGGCTGCAGCAGCCTCCCCACTCTGGCACCAACTTTTACCCCTCCCCTCCCATGCCCATGTGATAATATGGAACCCAACCACAACCAAGCCAAGTGGGCTGCAGTTCTCCTTTTTTGAGAGAAAATGGAAGAATTGAAAGAGAGCTTGGAATTTTACAGTTAATCCTTGACCCCATATTCACAGCCTTCCCCAATCTTGATGCCATGTCTACAGTAGAAGTCTGTCACAGAAAAGAAACCTGCACTGACATCCCATCACCTCCCACAGACCATAGGCTACATGGGGCTCAGCCTTCTCCTGAAGAGCATTTGGATTTGGATAAAGTTATAGTCCCAAAAACAGGATGGGACCAGGCACTAGGAAAATTTTTATGGATTAACATAAATAGGATGAGTCTTTCCTAAATAGTCGCTAACTAGGTTTCTCTAGGAGTCTGTCCCTCCATGGACAGATGTGATGCTCTGTGACTGATATGGAATGTATCATGCTAAGAATGCCTTATGGTGAATTAAAGTTCCCTTGGCCAAACTTGTGTTAGAACTTTACAATCCTAAGGAAATTAAAATTTGTTCCTTGAACTCATTTCCCTATTAGTCTGTCTTTTCTTATGTAGATGAATACATCAACACCATATATGATTATACATTACTTCCAATAAATTTCTTTTTTAAGTTTTGAAATATTTATTAGAAAGTTTTATAAATGTGTGTAAAGATTTTAGTTACTTTCACTCTCATTCCTCTTTTTCATCTTTCCCTTTTCTTGCTACACACCATTGTCTTCCTTTATATGTGACCAATTTTATTTAAGTTAAATTTTTTCATTGAATGTGGGAAGGAGTGTTGGCAAGTAGATATACTGGGAGTGTTACAAGATGATATATTACTAAAGAGATGGCAGCTCATTTCCAAACATCCATTTTGTCAATAGGCATTCAGAAAGGGGTGAAGCCTTGGATTCTCTCCCACTGTCCATGATGAACTTGTGAGGTTCTCAATCTTCTGTAGGAGTCATACATAGGACCATAGCTACCTCTTGAATAAATAGCTATGTTATGTATAAGAAACATCTCTGATGCACATATATTCTCATTCTTTAATCCAACTTGTTTTCTGCCCTTTATTCTCCAGTGCATTCTGAGACATAGAAGAGTTTATATAGCTGTTACATTAGAGTCAAACACTCCACTATAACATATTCTCAGCAGTTATAAATTTCCATATTTTAATTACAGATATCTTTATTAATCTAATGCAATAAGAAACTCCTCTTTGAATGCTGAGTACAACGATAGTGTCTGTACAAACTCTCAACAAAGGTAGCCAATAGATATTTGAATATATATTTCAGTGTTTTGAATAGTGTTTTTCTTTATCTTGTTATTTTTGAATAGTAGAATAAAACTCATGTTCTTATACATGTGATGTTAATCAGGAATGAGCATAAAGTGTGTTTGTAAGTATCTTTTAAAATAATTTTAAACATTGAAGTATAGAAATAAAAGTAAATATGTTGAAATAAAATTGAGGTATGTAGACACAAATATACAGCCATAGAATTTATAACAGAGATCATTTCTATCACCACCCATGGCACTACAGGACAATATTAATATGCAGAAAGAGAAAATCCTATCTTATCATTTGTTCACTAAATATCTACTCAACCCCAGCAGTTAGAGAATGAAAAAGAGAAGGAGGAGCCATTTTAAGAGGACTGTGTTTGACACTGCAGACAAATTACAGAAACAGGGTCCTAAGACTGGAAGGGGTCGTTGTAGACTCACCAATACCTAAGGAATAAATGGCAGCAGAAGGAGAACAGGAAGTTGTGCATTGAGATTTCAACAGACCCTGGTTTCCATTGTCAATTTTATTACATTCAGAGCTTATGCTGTAGCTGACAAGTGAGATAACCATGTTATAATACCAGAGAGGTTCTTTGTTAAATAGAACCCAGATGTTAACCCACCAAAGGTCACATTGCAGTCTTATTGTCTCTGTATATATATGAAGAACTTATTAACATAGATTAAGCTTATGTGGGCCTCACAACCCTGAGAAATGTTTTGGGAAAAAGTGTCCCAAGACTTCTCAGCTGATATCATAGGTATCCATAGTCCTGCTGATCACTGGTGTTGTCATGGACAGCAGTCTCCAATGTTCTGTGCTAGTATCTTATTGGACCATGATAATCTCAATGGACCTTCTCATATCACTAAAGGGGAAGCCTAGCCCAAAACCTTGTTTTGTAAGGTGTGTCCCCCTTGGTCTAAAGGCGTGTCCCCCTTGGTCTAAAGGCGTGTCCCTCTTAGGCGTGTCCCTCTTAGGCGTGTCCCCCTTAGGCTAATATTGACTTATAAAATCTTGCGGGCCTGCGGCCTGCCTGCTCTTTGTTTTCCTGCCCTCCTCGCTGGAACCTTGGATTTGTAAGTTCCCTTTCCTTTCCTTTATTAAAACTGACTTATATATATTAAAGCTTGTCTGGTGAATCATAACTGCCGGGCATTTGGGAGCCTTCAGCTCCAGTTCCCACACTGCGTGGCAGGGATTTGGCCTTGGGCTCTTGATTGCTTCAGAGCAGTTTCCCAGACTAGCCTGTCCCAGCCCCGCTTGTATGGAGCAAAGGACGTGTGTGTGCGCGCGGGTGACTCATTCCAAGCTCGCTAACCCCTCAGGCAGCACCAGTCCCGGCTGAGTTCGGCTTGGGCCCTGACCTGCCGGAGACTAGCGGTTACTGCCGGAGTCCCAACATTCGAGCTCCGCCGGTACTGCAGACTCGGTTTGGCCGAGCGGTTATTGCCCTAGCGACCTACTGGCAGGGAACGGTCATTTCAGGTAAAATTTCTTTTGATTAAAAAAAAAAATGTCTGACCATATCACCGTTGAAAGCTTCTGCAATCTATTTAATTATACTATGGTAGAAATATTACAGGATACATATGATATTCCCATAACTTGGATGTTTATAGGGCTTGCAATTTTTCTCGTATTTGGTTCTCCCTTACATGGTTTGAAAATAGAAAAATGATAAAGTCCTTACAGAATGAAACCAGGATTCTTAGGATAGAGGTTGAATGCTTAAGAAGGGGCACAACTGTTTTGAGTGACAACTTTAAGTCGGTCGAGGTATTTGCAAAAACAATTCAGACTGACACCAAGAAAGAGTTTGAAGGTCTCAAGGAAGGGAATAGGGCTTTGTCTGATATGACTCGGTCAAATGAGCAAAATTTAGAAAAACTACAGTCTGATATTAAGGAGAGACTCATTGCTGCGGAGGAGAGAACAGCTGATTTGGATCGTAAACTTCAGTCCCTGTCTGGAACATTATCAGAGAGAATTAAAACTGCTGAATGTGAAAATCGGACTTTGTCTAAAGGATATGACAGATTGGCTGACAGATTGTCAATACAAGAAGGCACAATTCATGCCATGAAAATTCTATCCAAGGATGAGATACTAACTCTACTGGACAAACTTCATGTTTTGGAATCCTCCATGAAGGCCTTGGAGCATAATTCTGGACAGGAGATCCAGGCCTTACAGAAGGCAATAGTAAGCAGATTAGAAAAGGTTGAGGAAATTATAGACTATGATGAACAGGAGCAAACGGTACAAAGGCGAAATTTAACTCCGTCAATGAGTAAAACTCTCCGGGATAATTTCCATAAAGTTCTACCTGCCTTTCCAATAGTAACGTCAGAAAAGGTGACTGGTTCCAAAAACCCTAAAGTCATCAAGGAATATACATGGGAACCCGTCCGTATGAATGATCTCAAAGAAATTAAACAAGCCATTATGAACTTTGGGCTACATTCGTCCTTTGTTAGAGAGATGCTCAAAACTTGGTCTATAAGCAATAAGGCAATGCCCCATGATTGGGTACAATTAGTATCAGCTGTTCTAGAGAGTGGGTCACAATTAAATTGGAAATGCATGTTCAGACAAGAGGCTAAACTTTTAGAACAGCAGGAAAGAGCAAAGGAAATTGAGATCGCCTTAGATCAAATTCTAGGTGAAGGACTTTTCTCCGATCCTCTGGAACAAGTGAATTATGATGAACACACCTTATCCATATGTACTACAGCAGCCTTAAAGGCTTGGGACAGGGTTCAAGACCCAGGACAGAGACTGGAATCATATATCAGAGTTAAACAGGTTCAGAGAGAACCCTTTAGTGATTTTTTACAAAGGCTAACTCAAGCTGTACAGATAGGGATATCTGACCCAGAAGCAAGACATATAATAATTGAGTCTTTGGCTTATGAGAATGCCAATGTGTAGTGTAAAAGGATCCTGGGGCCTTTAAAGATGAGATCAGCGCCCTTGGACAAATGGGTCTTACATACAATGAATGTTGAATCATTTGACTATGGCACTGAAGCATGGGTAGAAGAAGCAATTTCTAATGCAAAAAGGAGACATCAAGTTACCAAATGTTTTAATTGTGGCAAGATGGGACATATTAAAAGGAATTGCAGACAACGGATTTTCAGAAATAATAATAATAATAATAATAATAATAATAATAATAATAATAACAACAACAACAACAACAATAATAATAATAATAATAATAATAATAATAATGATGCCTCTTCTAGAAATAACAGACGTAGGAGGACTCAGCCTTCAGGTATATGTAGGAGATGTGGAAAAGGCAGACACTGGACAAATGAGTGCAGGTCAACAAGAGATAGACAAGGCAACCTGTTGCCACGGGGAAACTCAATGGGGGGCCTCTCGCAGGCCCCCATGGCGAATGTGGTCCAGTCATTTCCGGTTACTGCCGAGAACATGCCTCGTCAAGAAAATTAGAAAGCCCCATGCCTGCTGTTAAAAGCAAAAATGGCCTGAAAGATGAGTTACGTGTATTTTGGCAGACTTTTATAAATGAACAAAGACCAAAGTTAAGAGTGTGTGTAAATGGCGTTTTTATTACTGGCCTACCGGACACAGGTGCGGATGTAAGTATCATTACTCCAGAATCTTGGCATCCGTATTGGCCTCTTCAGGATGTAAATGTTCAGTTCCTGGGAATTGGAACCCTAACTCAAGTAAGGCAGAGCACAAGATGGGTTGAATGCATAGGGCCAGAAGGACAAATAGGAAAATTAAGGCCATATGTAGCCAATATTGCAGTGAATTTATGGGGCCGTGACCTGTTACAGCAATGGAATACCCAAATTAACATTCCTGCTGCTTCTAGAGCCTATATCACTGAGGGAAATATTAAAAGATATTACAGAAGGCGGAAACCGGCTGTTCGGGCTGTACAAGAATGCAAAGCAATTGATGGCCCTTCAGAGATACGAACAGCACTGCCTCTAAAATGGTTGACTGAGAAACCAATATGGACAAAGCAATGGCCTTTAGCTGAGGAAAAGTTGCAGGCTTTAGAACAGCTGGTACAAGAGCAATTAGATGCTCGACATATAGAAGAATCTAGCAGCCCTTGGAATTCTCCTGTATTTGTTGTTAAGAAAAAATCTGGTAAGTGGAGAATGGTGACAGATCTCAGGGCTATCAATAAGGTTATTCAACCTATGGGCTCTCTGCAATCTGGGATTCCTCTGCCATCTTTATTACCAAAAGGATGGCCTCTCATAGTAATTGATTTAAAGGATTGTTTCTTCACTATACCTTTACAAGAAAAAGACAGAGAAAAGTTTGCCTTCACAGTGCCTACTTATAATAACTCTCAACCTACAAGGAGATACCAGTGGACCGTCCTCCCACAGGGCATGTTGAACTCTCCCACCCTGTGCCAATATTTTGTAAATCAACCATTGCAAATAATACGCAAGCAATTTCCCAAGTCGATAATTTATCATTACATGGATGATATTCTGTTATCTGATTCAAACATGGCTACTTTAGAAAGACTGTTTGAAGAAGTAAAAATACTTTTACCTAAATGGGGATTGCAGATTGCTCCTGAAAAAATTCAGAGAGGAGATTCTGTTAATTATCTAGGTTATAAAATAGGTTTGCAAAAAATTAAGACACAAAAAGCACAAATTAGGAGAGATCAGTTATGGACTCTCAATGATTTCAAAGGTTGTTAGGAGACATTTCCAGCTTACGACCAGCTGTTGGCATAACACCTGATATGATAATTCATTTAAATAAAACCTTGGATGGTGAAAAAGACTTAAACAGTCCCAGAGAATTAACAGCTGAAGCAGAAAAGGAGCTGAGAATGATTGAGGAGAAATTACAAGAGACACATGTGGACAGGGTGAATCCAGAGCTCAGTTGTATTCTAGTCATATTGCCTTCCAAAATTTCTCCTACAGGAATTTTAATGCAGAGAGATGATATTATCTTAGAGTGGATCTTTTTACCACATAAACCAAGTAAGAAAATAAAAACTTATGTGGAAAAAGTCTCTGAATTAATTATAAAAGGCAAATTGAGACTTCGTCAACTAGCAGGCATAGACCCAGCAGAAATTATAGTGCCTTTCACTGCTGATGAACTAAAAAAGTTGTGGGAAGATAACGAACCATGGCAAAGAGCTTGCGCTAATTTTTTGGGAGAAATCAATAACAACTATCCGAAAAGCAAGAGGCTTAACTTTATAAAGAGAACTTCTTGGATTCTCCCTCGAATCATCCGTGATGCTCCGATAACTGGAGCACGTACATTTTATACTGATGCTAATAAATCAGGGAAAGCAGGTTACAAATCAGAAGATTTGAGTAAGGTGGAACAAAGCCCTTATGATTCTGTCCAGAAGGCAGAATTATATGCCATTCTTATGGTGGTAAGGGATTTTAAAGAACCGCTTAATATAGTTACTGATTCACAATATGCAGAAAGAGTAATCTTACATATTGAAACTGCTGAATTTATACCTGATGATACAGAACTAACCTCATTGTTTATCCAGGTACAAGACATGATCAGGAACAGGCTTT